>NW_006291010.1:756387-756753 GCF_000327345.1 Myotis davidii
AATAATATATTTAGGGAAATAACATTGACAGTGTTTTTCAATAATGTAGACCGGCATGTACTCTCTCCTTCCATAGTGTAGACTCTAACAGGAAGCATAAAATATATTTTTGTAAACTAGTTTGAAATATTTCTTCAATAGCTGGAGCATACTTTTCATGTATGACTCTCAGCTATTTGTTTGTTTGTGTCCTAGACAGGATATAGTAGTAACTTCCTACAATTTAAACTCATTTGAAAAATATGCTCATTTCAAAAGCCTTAATGATAAAAGCTAAAACCAAGAATCATTGACAAATTTATAGCAGAGAATATAAAAACCACATATGGTTTTTGCAAGGAAATTTTGCTGTTTCTCCCAAATATC
>NW_006291010.1:756793-764414 GCF_000327345.1 Myotis davidii
TGTTGGGATGTATTTATAGAGCATTTTTATTGTTAAGTTATGCTTTTAGAGCTTAAGGAACATTTGAGAACAATAATAAGCAGTGTGTAATGGTATTGTTAGTGGAGTCCTTTCTATTGAATTTTCAAGATGTTGTAAAATGAGATTATGTGAGTAGCACCTCTGGACACTTTTTCCCATCATTGTGTTGGTATCAATCGCTGACTTCCACCATTTCTCCGGGTATTAAATAGAAACGCCGTTTCCCACTGCCTTGATTGGAGGGTTTATAATACATGACAGAACTGATAACCCTGCTGAGATTAAGCATTTTAAGCTTAGGAAAGCTAAATGGGACCTCCACAGCTCCAGAGGGTGTCTCTAAGACAGAACTGCGAAGATACAAGTCTTACTTTCATTTCTTATTTTCACAAAGCACGTCTCTCCCTAAGCACACCTGACTCAGAAAGACAGCAAGAAACCCTCTGTCTCCTTTTAACTCCAGCCACAGTGGGGCAGCCATTGCACTGGCACAGGCAACCTTTGCCAGACGCAGACACTAATGCCTCTCAGCAGAAAGCATGGCTCATGATCACTTTCTGGGCACAGACATAGTGCCAGCACACACCGGATCAGTTTGCAATTGGCAGGGCTGGGCATGGCTAGAAATTGAACTATGTATGAAAAGAGGTGTCTATTCCTGGCTCTGCTCCTGGCATCATCTATAACTATGGAAAAAGCCTTCTCACATTTGCTTCTCAGTTTCCCACATGCACAAAAAGAAAATGAAATTTAACAATCAATCATTGACCCTCCTCCATAAAAGGTGTGGGACTCAGATATTAAAATATTACCTAATCTGATATAGTGAGGGTGGTATACCAGCTCCTGGGGCCTGGCTGGCTGCAGGAACCAATAAATCTACAGCAATTCACAGCATTTTAAAGATTTTTGCTACATTTTATTATTTTCAGTATTCATAGGCAACCATCCATGATGAGAAGCACGGACATTGCATGCCCTCTACGTTCTACTCCCTGGGCGAATCTTAAGAAGGCAGCTATCCCAATGCAGTTCTAGAGAATGCCTGGTGACCAGAGAACTGCTACCTATGACTGAATGTTTTACATCTTTTACCTGTCATTTTCTCTCCTCACTGGTACTTATCCCTCTTCCAAATCCACTCAATCTCCCCCAGTGTTCTCATTGACTTAGAAGCTTAGTCCCCACCCAATATCCATGAATTGATACATGGGTTCTGGCTCAGGAATCCTCTTTTCTCTCTCAAAATGTGCAATGTATTACGTTTCATCTTTACAGGGAGATATCAGCCGGCCCATTGGAAAGACTTTAAGCTAATGTTTGGGTACTGGTGACAATATCCTTCCCAGTTGTACAAGAGTATTTTAATTTTCCAGTTGACAGTGTCTTAACCCAAAGGAATTATGTTTATGGTATATTTTTTCTGGAAACTTATTTATGCTAAAAAAAAAAAAAGCTCAAGAACATAAATGTTCTGGCAAGGGATTTAGTAAACTGCGAAGTTATAATAGTGATAGCCTTATGCTACTCTGAGCTTCTCAAATCATATAGGAAGTGTTTCATTTCATTCTGGGCCACTTCTTCCAAAAGGTTTGGCCAGGTACTCAGAAGGGTATGACAGAATAAGGGAGAGGTGTGAAAACCAAATTACACCTTAGGAACAACTACCGAATTGTGGATATTTTGTGTGAAGAGAAGACTTGGAGAGGAGGCACCCCCTTGATCTTCAATAAACAATGATATAGTAGAATTGGATTTATTCAGCATGGTTCCTAAGGTCCATAAAGTTGTAGGAAGAAAGATGCAGCTCAATGTAAAGAATAAAACTGTATCCACTGGATCTGTTAAAAATGAGAATCTTCTTCTTCGTGAGAGTATAGGAGCCAGGCATAAAATGGTTGAAATGAACAAAGTCCCACTCTAGCATAATTTTTAAAAGGAGATTATTGAAAGAAAAAATAATGAGACAATTCCAGAGCTCAACTGCAGACAGCGTGGTCAGGCTTCCCAGAAATCAAAATAGTATCAGGCATCTCCTCTCCATACCTCCTTCTCTGGGGAACCACACAGTCTCTTTTCTACCTTTATCTCCTTGAATCTGCTACATGCTTTCATCTGTAGAATGGACTGGCCTTGGAAATTTCTGGTTTCTGTTCCTCCATAATTTCACTTACATGTGGCTTTGGCTTGCCATAGTAACAATTCTAGTACGTCTTCCTATTCCCTGAGCATTTCAGGCCTTAATGGCAACTCTCTGCTGTTTCTGGGTCTGAGAGTTCACATTCTTCCAACAGGATTTTGTTGTTTCTTCTTGAGTCCAGCTTCCAACCTGGTTCAAATTTCTGTGCTAAGTATGTTGGTTCTACCAGTTACCAATACAGTCAAGTCCTTCAATCAAGTGCAGGAACAGGGAGCAGATTCTTTCTGAAGTGAGTATGGGAAGACACATTGTAGTATCTCTAAAACAAGATAGTGAGCCTCCTCCTACTGGAAGTGGAGTACATGCTGAACCCCTACCCCCCACCCCAGCATTTTTGTAGAAATATATACAATGGGAAGTTTACCTACAAAATCCTTCCAACTGTTAGATTTTGATCTTGTAAATTTCAACATAAGTAGCAGATTATAGGAGAAATCTTTGCAAGTTCTCAGTTCACACCAAGTAGGTTAGTAACCATGTTCCCATTTATCCAGCCTAGTGTTTCCCGTCTTAGTATATGTGTCTACCATTCAGTCACTCAATCATTCTTGACCTTACCCTTTGTTTTACTTCCTAAATCCAACCAGTCAACAGAACCTGGCTATTCTATCTCCTAAATAACTCTTTGTTCCATAGACATTTTCATTAGACTACTAATACCACCCTAGTTCAAGTCACCATTGTCTCATATCTGAAAGGTTTCAAAAATGTCTCCTAAGTTATTTTCAACATCATTCTCACTTCATTTCCCACACTGCCGCTCAAGCAACTTTTCCAACCAATTCTGATCATGTTGACCTTGTTTAAAACAAGACTTATCAGATTCTAAGTTCAGATTCAAACACCCTTTTGAGAATAAAAACAGTCGGGGTCTTGACAGTCTCTCTGGCCTCATCATATACCACCTGGCTCTTTGTTCTTAGAGCCCCAGCCATACCATTTACTTTCAAAAATGGAAATATACCAAGTTTCCTATCCCCACAAGACCTTTTGAACTTGCTAGTTTCTGTACTAGGAACACTTTGTCCTACTACCCTTAGGCTAGGTAATTGCAACTCAGCTTTCACATTACAAATTAAGTAATATGACTTTTGGGAGGTCACCCCTGTTGAATGTTTGTTCCCACAGCATATTGTTATTGCTCTTTTGCAACATTCAACTCAGTCAAATTCACTAGTTCCATGTCTGCCTTTCCCACCAAAGTATAAGATCAATGAGAACACCCGCTACTGCCTTCAAGGCAAGGACAGCACTTAATATAAAATGTAACTCAATAAATACTGATGGTGGGAATGACTTACTGATAATACTAGGCATTTGGAAGATGCACATTTCTAATAACTTTTTTTTTACATTTTCAGAAATGGTGAAAACTTCACACTTCTTAAAACCTATGTAAACACGATTAGGGAAAACAAGACACTTGGTGAAAACTTCTACAATCAAGAGCATATTTTTAAAACTATTAGATTATTTCCCCCACTGAAAAGAAAAGCAATAAGAATTTTATGTGGATTCTGTTTGGTATAACTAAACATTAGTTTAAAGACATCTCATATAAGCTGGAAAGTAACAGGTTTTAATTCTTCTAAGAAATTTATGTATCAAGTTCCTAATATATGCCATTAACTAGTCTAGATATTTTAAATATAGAGAAAAAAACATAGAAGTTTTGCCTTTATGAAGTTTATATTCTGGTACTATGTAGTATGGTTAATCAAAAGAGGAACGAATGAAAACACTGAAGTGTTCATGCAGACTTAGTCAAATTTTGTAAAGCTTAAATTTTTCTGAAGTTAATCTAAGAAATAAGAGTTGACCTATGCAATAATTTTCCATTCATTAAACATCTAGGGAATCTCTTAGATGCTGCATAGAGACACAAAGATAAGACTTTGAGTAAATGCTGAAGCATAGGTAGATAAAACCTCTTCATAAATTTGTCTTTACAGAAATTTATATCTAAATATTATTTGAATGTGAAGAACTTAAAAATTTCAAAGTAACACAAAGGCGAATATTCTCATGCATCACACACTAAATAATTCTACCATCAAGGTATACAAGAAATAAGTTAATTTCTGTGACTTTGCCCTCTTTGTGCCTTCTAACAGCTAGAGTTTAAATCAAGAACAATACTAAGACTGGTAGCAGAGAGATGAAGGTGCCTGATAATCCCCAGGACAGATTGGTCGTGAGAACCTAGAGGCTGAAAGCTGAAAAGGAACCATAGAAAATGGGGTGATATGATATCCCCTTTGTTTTAAGTCCAAGGGATTCTATGTTGGTGCAAGCCAAACAATAGACTTTGTAAGAGCAAAGTTCACAGCACAATAGGTGCTCCAAAATGGATGTCAATGCTAAAGGAAATTGGGCCACTTAGAAAATAGAATATTGCCTTTTGTCTTAAAATTCCAGCCAAATTTAACCCAGAGAAGATAATTTGGAACATAAAAGAGTGCCGTGTTTTCTCGCATTGGTTCAATCAGAACCCACGACTATGTCTAACAGAAGGCATTAATGTAATACCTGATAGTACTAAAAAGTAGTCAATGATTCATTCATTCATTTGATAAATGTGTATTCAGTGCCCACTGTATATCGGGCACAGTTTTAGGCACTGAGGATAAAGAATGGAATGAAGCAAATCCTGAACTTACATAGAATACAATCTAGTGTGAGAGATAAACATACAACAAGTAAACACATGGGTAATACAATGTCAGATTCCAAGTGTAAGGATATAGATAGTGCTAGGAGGTGATATTTAGGATGAGGTAAGCAGATATGGCTTGTTTAAGGTGACATTTATGTTAGATAGGAGAGAGGCAGGAGAAGTGTGTTCAGAGATGAGTTTGGAGGGGTAGCTGGGGTTCAGATCGTAAGTGCACTATGGGCCATGATAAAATATTGTGGTGGCTTGGACATGAGTAATAGGAGGGGGTATACAGTCATCAAATTATGTGGAAAGAGACAGAAAAACAAAGGGAATCCAGTTAAATTTGCTGACAAACTTCTGGGCTGGTGCTTGAAAGACAGAATTATGGTACTTAAAATAAGCTTTTCAAGTAGATAAGGTGTATTTGAATATTTGATAATTGATATAGACAAAGTAGAGGCATTTGCTTTTTCTTTGTCCCTTTCATGGTGGTAGCAGAGGTAAATTGTGAGAAGGTGCCAAATATTTGTAAAAACATTTATCTGCCCCCTAGAGAATTTTCATATGATTCAATTCCATTATTTAAAGGGGTTTTTCTATAAACCACC
Organism: Myotis davidii; assembly: GCF_000327345.1. NCBI lineage: Eukaryota > Metazoa > Chordata > Mammalia > Chiroptera > Vespertilionidae > Myotis > Myotis davidii. The sequence goes on from NW_006291010.1 coordinate 762,282, forward strand.
CCCAGCTTGAAGCTTGACACAGTAACTAGACTAGCTATTCTATAACTGTCTTAGGACAACTTTGTCAACTGTGCTTTAATTTACAAAGGGTATTATTAAAGCGCATTCTTTTGACAGTTCTATAGATTATATGCTCCAAAGAATTCTTTTAAAAACTAGGTATTATATGCTTACAGATTTTCCTATTACAGATCACTTTAACTAGTAAGTTTTACCCTTTTGACAGAAAACAGATGAATGGATTCCTAGGGATCAGGGAGGAGTTGGTTGTAGAGGGGCATTTGGGATTTTTGAGGAACTATTCTACATCTTGATTATGATGGCGATGGTCAAATTTGGGATGTGTTTTATTGCATGTCAATTATGCTTCAGAAAACAACTTTAAATACTTAAAAGGGGGTAGAGAGATAGAAATGATGAATATCTAGATTCAAAAATAATATTTTGGGACAGATGTCTGCTGACCAATTTGCAATGAAGACCTCATCAAGGAAGATAAGGAGATTACCAGTGACCCCTGACTTGTATTGGAACAGTCATTAAAATGTCTGTTGGTAATATATTTGGATGGGATGTTGAAATAGGCAGCCTCGAAGATGGTCTTCAACAACCAATGCCTCATATTCATGTCCTGGTGCAGTTTCCTCTCACATTGAATCAGGCTGATCCATGTGCCTAATAGCATACTGCCAAAATGATCATGTGTGACATATGTGGTTGAAGTTTCCACCTTAGTACCTCAGATCACTCTCTGGGGGAAGCCAGCCGCCATGTCATGAGGACTCTCAAACAACTCTATAGAGAAACCATGCAACCTAACTTCAATAGCTAACGGTAATTTGCCAGCCAGGTAGAAGTGAATATTTTAGCTTCAGTAAAACCTTTATATAAGTGTAGACCTGGCTGACATGTGACTGAACCTCATGACAAACTCAGAACCAGAGGCCATTGGATCTCTTTGGCAACATATAAAGAGATTCTCAATTCTAAGCTCCTACAATCAGAAGGCAGAAAAGGTAAGGATCAGTCCTACAGCTTAATTATAAGAGTAACAAAGCTCAAAAATAGATTATTTTTCAAACATGGCAGGTCTGCAATGCCAAGGTTGAGACCCTTGGTGAGAAGCCATGGGATGCTAAGACTTGGGATGGGATATCCAAGTTGATGTATTAAAACACATTCTACACATTCTGCACATTCTCCTGAATTGCCCAAGTCTGCATAAGTGGCCCACTCTCTAGGTCAAAGCTAACACTTCTCTTTTAGTTCAAAATCTTGCAAAAATTATAGGGCAGCCTATTCCTCCTCAAGGTCTATCTCAGGGTCTTCTAAGCCAACAACTAAAGTTGAGTGTTGGCATAACCCAACCAAAAGAGTAAGCACAAGGCTAGATCTGAAGGATGCTGGATTAAGGAGGGTAGGACATAAAGTTGGATAAGAAAGAGTTTATTAATATGAGGATGCTCTATCTTTACACAGGATTTAATACTCTGGCAAACAACCTCAGAAGATGGAGTTAACCTACTGCTAAGACGACTCTGGGAAGTTTGTTGACAGTGATGACTCATGCTAAGTGAGATGAGTTACATTTGCCAGGTTATTACAGCAGGCAGGATAGAAAGAATAAACAAGGCTGGGAGAAATGGGCATGCTATAGTGAATACATCTCATAAGACTAGAAAGCTCGCCAGATGGCTAGTCTGTGGGAAGGCCAGGGGACAATATTTCTCAAGATGATAAATAATGGGCAGGTCAGAGGGGAACCAGCATTGCTGAGAAGCTCAGGAGTGGCTGTCATCTACAGGTCATGTTGATGATAGGAGATACGTCTATAAAATTGTGCTCCCTGATAACAATTGGGATGATAGGAGCCAGATCATAACAGCAACAAGATGGGAACATTTATTATAATAAGAACCAAGGTTAGTGACTCAGCTGCTGAGAGTGCCTCTAACAGTTATTGAAATGTTTTTCACCTTTCCAAGTGAATGGTATAAACTCAGGTTTGGAAACTGGGAAAAACATGGATCCTGGAGGATGATCATGGTCTATTAAAAACTCACTCAAGTAGTAGCCCTACTTGTAGCTTCTATGCCATATATGGTAATCCAGGATAGAGCAGATTAATAAAGT
>NW_006291010.1:766804-772843 GCF_000327345.1 Myotis davidii
AGCAAATTTTAGCAATGCTAATGGTGATCTATTTGGATGTTGTGATATTCTGTGTATATTTCCTACTTCAGTGCTAATCACTCATTCCTTCAGCTACTGGAAATTTCCTTCTGATAAAGTAGCCACCTTACCCCAGACCCTGCTCTCTTCCAAGGACCTGCCCTCATCCCATGACTGGTTGAGGCTAGATAAAAGGACCAGCTGCCTTGCCATAACTTGACACAATTCTAAAGTTATGACACAATTCTTGCCATTTCACTTTCAAAGCTCGCCCCACAATGGTGAAGATCTTTGTTGCAACTGAATCACAGTTCAACTTTTCTCTATTCCTAGTCCTAGATTCTTCACTCTCAAAGGCTTTGATTCCAAAAACACTCCCTAATAAACTTTCTACATACAAATTTCCATTTCAAAGTCTATTTCTCAGAGACCCCAATCTACACATCAGGATTAGGTGTTATTATTAGACACTTAGTATATATTAATTTAATTCCCCCCAAATAAATGGTAAGGTTAATATTAAATCAAACCCATTACATTGATAAAAGTGAGATTTAGCAAAGTTAAATATCTTACCCAATATCACACAGTCTATAACTGATAGAGATAGGAAACCCAGTTCAGCAAACTTCCCAAGCCTGTGAAAAGCTATGAATGGCTGAGTATTGCTGTCAGAAGCAATAGCATGAACAAAGATATAGATATATGATAAATAGATAATAGATTGTTAAATGGATAAATATATAATAGATCTTCAGATAGGTAGATAAATAATAGATCAATAAGTAGATAGACAGATAGATAGATGACTTAAATGCTGGAGTATTCAGGATAGCAATGAATGGTGGCTGTAGTTTGTGGATAAGTAAAGAGGTAGAGGGAGACAAACCTGAAAAAGTCAGAAGAGTTCAAATTGTGATAAGCCAAGAATACTGCAGCAGACACGGACTTGACCCAAAACTGAATTAGTTCTGTAGAATTTTCAATGATATTCTAATCCTCCAAAACAAAATAAACAAAATAAAGCAAAAAACAATATGGCCTCTTTACAAAGGGAAAACTAATGGAAAATGTGCACCTTCCCCCTTAATTCTGTTACATCTTTGCCAGGTGTGAGAATAGGCAGAGGGTGGAGGTAGAAGTTTATGGCAATAGCATAGAAAGAAATCCAAAACCCCCTCTCCAAGGTGTTCAGGGTGAAGGTGCCAGTCATGGAATGCTGCACTCCTACCCTCCTGTGTTTATTCAGCCCTGGGGCTGAGGTTTGCCTTGGAGTTGTAACCTTTATAAGGGGTTTGCTTAATGACAGAATTATTCAGCTGCATACCTCACCCCAATTAGAAAAAGGCTGTTTGAATTCTAATTGGCCTTGACACAAGTCTGCTTAAAGAGATTCCCCACGAATTATAGAGCTACTTTCAGAGTTTGGCTTGGCCGGGAATAAGAAATGTAACACGGTTTTTCGAGTTTTCTGCACTTACCATGAAACGACCAAGCCACAGGTATCAAACATGCTTTGTTTTTGTGTTATAATCACATTACAAATTGAACATTTCCACATGTGAAAGTTGGCAAATCTAACATGAATGATTATGAAGATCGTAATTACATATATCAGGTATATATGGTCTACATATTTTCACTCACATGAAATTGTAGTTTCTCAAGTCCCTAGACATCCATGTGTAGTGTGTTTATAGGATGGAAAACCATCATCCTATATATAAACCAAAAATGTATATTTTTAAACAGTTATTGCCAGGTCAGGTGATAAGTTGACATAATATTTGGAAGGTGCAAATACCAGGAAGGGATAGAGATTCCCAAGTTAACCATGAGGAAATGACTAACAATAATAGGTTGAAATCAAGAAGAATATAATTTGGACTAAATGTCAGGAGGAGAAAAAAAATAAGCTTCCTGGCTATAATAACTGTTAGGCTAGGAAATAATTCCCAAGGGAAGTGGCGATCTCTTCCTTACCCTGGACTCTGGAAATGAGGCATGCGTTCTTGGAGTCCCTTATAACAGGTCGTTCCGCCTGTGGAGAGGAAGGATATCTTTCTGTTTCTATGTTCTATGACTTGGAATTAAGGGGGTAAATCTCAATCATATAATTACCCACTAAATGTTCACCAAAGCACCTTTGAGTGAGATCCTGCATTTATTTACCTTGCGATGAGCATTATGTCTCCTGTTCCTTCACAGCCACGAAAAATCCCACAGTCATGCATTTGTAGCAACCTGGAATTCTTTTACTCCAAACTCAGCTTGGTCCTGATGACCCTGGGTGGTCTTTTACTCATCTTTCCTGCCACTATAATGGAGATTTTTCTCTAAAAAAAAGCAACTGTATAAACCAGAGGTTCTCTCCTCATCCCCCTTATCAATGCCCACTGCTTTCTCTCAACAGACACTACGTCCTAGTTCACAGAGAAAATGAAAGCATAAAGGATGAGCACTATCAAACTCCCTCCCCATCTACAAATTAATCTGTAGTCATAATTTCCCTTCTTTCCTGTGGAAATCCTTCTTCCTGTCCCTGCTGTGTGCTACATCCTGACCCCTATTATCTCCTACAGGGACTTGTTTTGTCTGTCACTCACACTTTTTTCAGGCTCTCAACAACTCCCCCAAGGTTAATTTCTTTCCTCAAGCATGTAATATGATTTTGTTGACATTTTGGGGTCGGGAGGGTTGTTTCCCCTGGACCCTGATAAGCAGATCACATTGTTGTTGGGTACACCCCAAAGGCTAAGGGGTTGCCATAGGGTATATGTTGGCAGGAAAAGAGGTGTGGATGAGATTTGGACTTACAGGCTGGGTGACCACACATATGTATGTCTGCAAGGTTCCTCACAGTATGAAGATTCCAAAGGTGGAGGAAAAAAGAAGGGGCTCCTGTTGGTTGTAGGGGGCTGGGGTTGACCTCTCTAAGCCTCTACACTGCAGAGGAGAACTCTGAGGAATTCAAGAGTTCACAAGTCAAGCCTGGCCTTCCCGATGGTTTTATAGATATATTTATCAAGTTAGAAGGGTAGAGGTAGAACATGTTTAAAAGCTCGTTCTATTGGTTCACAGCTTTTCCATATTAGGCATACAATATATTTGCCTCCACTGATATACTTTCCTGGGCCCTGATAAGACAAAGGTTGACCAACCTCAAATTACTATAAGCTGGCTTCATATATATATGTGTATGTATATATATACATATATATAGATCATTTGTAGATTTCTACTTCCAAATCTATAATTTACATCAATGAGTCTCAGCCTAAGCCTATCCTATATAATAAAAGGGTAATATGCAAATTGACCCTAATGGCAGAATGACCAGAATGATTGCTTAGCCAGTCACTATGAGGCATACTGACCACCTCTCGGTCCCTCCCCCCAGGTGAGAGACTCCAGTCACCCAATGGCAAATGAGGAAGTGTCTGTCCTTGGGCTTATTTTCTTCTCATTGTACATTCTCCTCTGTCATTTGTAGATTTCTACTACCAAATCTATAATTTACATCAGTGAGTCTCAGCCTAAGCCCATCCTATATAAAAAAAGGGTAATATGCAAATTGACCCTAATGGCAGAATGACCAGAATGATTGCTCAACCAGTCACTATGAGGCATACTGACCACCTCTTGGTCCCTCCCCCCAGGTGGCAGACTCCAGTCACCCAATGGCAAATGAGGAAGTGGGGGTGGGTGGTGGAGGGGGAGAGGTCCAGTTGCCAGCAGCGGGGGAAGATAGCCCTGATTGCAGGCCAGGCCTAGGGACCGTATCCGCACATCAATTTTGTGCATCGGGCCTCTAGTTTTCTTATGTCCAGGTAACTCTTTCAATTGGGCAACACCATATTAATGTCTCACATGCACCTCAGACTCAAAATGAACAAAATTGAACAGTTCACTCTCTACCCCCTGATATACACACTTCTTTTATTGCATTCCTTATGTCTACAAATGACACTACCATCTACCTAATTCCCAAACAAAAATCTGGAAATTTTTCTTTAGAATTATCTTCTTTATGTCTCCTATCTAATTCTTCACCAACTACTATTGATTGACACTACTTCTTAAGTCTAATTGACTGCCAGTCCCCTCTCTTTATTTTTCCAGACAGTTTTAAGATATATTTAGTTAATGCATACTCACCATTTCCCCCAAAGATCATTATAACACCCCCTAACTTATTGTTTACCATGCTGTGAGATGAAATCCATTAGTGGTTATGAAATCATTGTAGTGGATCATGACCAGCACTTCTTAAAAAATAAAATTAATAGAATAAACTGGAGCAGAATAGAAAATGTCAGAGTGAAGTGCATGAATTAAAGGCAATTTTTAATAAAACTTTTGATTTATTTATATTTATGTATATACACATTTAAATGTACAGATATATAGATTACATCTTACCTGGTATGGATTCTGATACCAATTCCCGTGTATATGCTTTGGGGTGGGGCTTGATTCCCCACATATTCAAGCGATTTTTCAACACCAGCTGGTGTGTAATTCAGTTCAACTCTGACATCTACCCAGAAATAGCATCAGATTGCACAGGTTAGGGGCTCAGTCCTATAAAACTGTTTTCCCACCCCCACTTGAGACACCATTCACTTCTGATCAACTAGCCGTAGATTAGAGATTGCAATTACCTCCTTTTCAGGTTTGATTAATTTGTTAGAGTGGCTCACAGAACTCAGAAAAACATTTTACCTACTAGGTAATTGGTTTATTATAAAAGGATATAACTCAAGAACAGCCAGACAGAAGAGATGCATAGGACAAAGTGTAGGGGAAGGGCTGATAGCTTCCATGCCCTCCCTAGCTAGTCACTGTATCTGATTCTCCAGATATTCACCAACTCAGAAGCTCTCTGAGTCCCATATTTTGGAGTTTCTTATGGAGGCTTTGTGTAGAGCAAGAGTAGAGAGGATTTTTTAGACACCTTTGACAATCCAATATGCAGTCACTGTCAGCCATGACAGTGATGTGATACAACTGAGGTAAAGGGATGTAACTGGAACAACCTTAGGAGGGCCTGAAACACCCAAAACCACTAGAATTTGATTCAATTCCAGGTCAGGACATATGCCCGGGTTGCGGCCCGATCCTTGATAGGGAAGTGCAGGAGGCAGCCAATCAATGATTCTCTCTCATCATTGAGGCTTCTATTTCTTTCTCCCTTCCTCTCTGAAATCAATAAAAATATATTTTTTAAACCCCACAAAACTAAGAACTCTGACCACTCAATGCTTGAACTTGGCTGTACCACACAGGTCACTCTCAGATCCCTGCCAGAGTTCCACTCCATGGGACACGTGCCACGTGCCACCACTGTAACCACCTGGCTCGAGACCAACACCCGCCTCGCCACCTGTGGATGCCGCCAATGACTGGGACTTTGTGCTGGATGCTCACTCTGCTCTTTTCACTTCTATCTCATAAGCTCCCCCTCTCTATGTGTAAGCTGACCTCTCTAGAGGTCAGGAGGTAGGACTGACAGTTCCAATTCTCTAAGCACTTGGTTGGGGTTGGCACCATCAGCAACCAGTCCCCTTTCTTAAGTGCAGTCTGAAGGCCACCTCATTAACATAACAAAATAGACTTTTTTGACTTTTGACTCTCATCACTTAGAAAATTCCAAGTGTTTTAGGAGCTCTATGCCAGAAATGAGGGTGAAAAGGAAATATATATTTCTTATTGTAAATCACAACATCACATTTGGGTTTCAATTTTTATTTTTTAGTTTTTACTATGGATAGCTGTTGCAAAAGTTTGAGAACTACTCAGTTTCTAGTCTTGACCACCGTAGTCTTAGTCCTTTCTCCTAGGGTAAGCTTTCTAGATTCTAAATCTGATCACATTCTGGCACTGATAACTCTTTTGTAGTTCCTCATAGTCACCTGTGGTATACATGCAAAGTCTTCACATAAATTTAGAGATTTGTAATCATCTGGCTTCTCTAGCCTCATCTGCTACTCCCTCCCCATATGCATCCAGCTCCTTACCCAAACAGACATCCACATT
>NW_006291010.1:773125-774943 GCF_000327345.1 Myotis davidii
GCGTTCCCTCCATCTCCCATCGCAACAGTAACTTGCTCCAGGCTCACTTTATTCTAGTGTCTAGGAGATCCATCTGCCACCAAAACTACTATTCCCAGAATTCCTGGTGCTCCCCACGATCTTGGTTTTCCCTTCTTGCTTTGTCTCCATCCCATGGCCTCCCACTCTGCCAAGTCCTCCAAGCCACCAGCTCTCCCACTCTGCTCTCCACCCAGCGCCTGACATGCCGGGTTAATTTGCATACTCACTCCTGATTGGCTGGTGAGGGTAGTGGAGGGATGGTCAATTTACATATTTCTGTTTTATTATATAGGATGAAAAACCTACATTGATTAAAAACTGTTATTGGCTTCTTAATAGGTAGAATGATTACTACAAAAGAGGGAAAGTTTCAAGTTGTTAATAAATAATGTTGAGGAAACTAAATAGAATCCCTACCTTACAACTTACAACAAAATAAACTTTATATAAAACAAAATATAATTTAAAAATAATCAGAGTGGAGAACTTCTGTCTCTACTTGAGCAAACCAAAAAAAGAAAGAAAAGATCAATGAATTCCACTGCAAAAAAATAATCTCTGCAAGGTAAAAACAAAATGGATAAAGATATGTTAAAATTATAATTAATATCACAATTAAAAGGCTGTTTGCTGAAGTAAAGAGCTCCTTGGAAAAACAAAACCAATAATCAGTAAAAACACAGGCAAAAGACAGGAACAGAGAACTAAACAGATACCTTACATTAAAAAAAACTGTCTTCAAATACTGTATGAAAATATTCACCCAATCTCACTCATAGTGAGGTTTTATAATCTTGGATTGACAGAGATAAAAATATTGGATTATATGTTGTGCTCCTATGGGGAAACACTCATTCATTAATCATGGGATTATTAATTTCTGACAATAATCAGGAATTAATCTAATGCCTATACTGTTTGACCTTGCAATTCTATGGCTACATAACAGTGTATTCATTGAAGTATTGTTCTAAATAGTAAGATACTGAAAATATCACTAAATTTCTATTGGTAAAGGATTGGTCAATCGAATTATGCTACAATGGAATATTATGTACTTAAAAAAGAGGAGGAGGAAGAGGAAGGAGCAAAGGAGTAAAAGAAAAAAGAGAGAACTTTATTTGAATTTATATGCAATGGTGTCCAAGATAAGTAAAAAAAAAATCCAGGAGATATAGTATGCTCCATTTGTGGGAGAAATAAAAGAATATGAATGTCTTCTGGAAAGATATCCAAAAATCTGACAATAGAATTTGTGTTTATGGAGAAGAACCAGGAGAAGAACCAGGTTTCCGGGATGCAATGGAAGAAAAAAATTATTATTTTTTTTACTATCCCCCCTTTTATAATGTTTGAATATCTACTTTGAATAGATTTTACCCACACAAAAAGATAAATGAAATAACAATGAAAAGTACAAAGGAAAAAAAACTCAAACCGGAGGGAGAAGAGTGAAACTCGATACTGGTAATTTGTTGCTACTCTTTGTTGCACATGGATTATGCACCAAAATCTTCATATGCATCAATGTTTGAAGACTTCATGTAGTAGTTGTTACTATGTATAAGTTGTTAGTATTCCCATATTATCATGCATTATTTAATAACAACGCTGTGAGCCTTTCTGGCTGGGTCTGGGTCGAACTGCACATTTTGCACTATGCTTTTTCTTGTTACAACACACTTTGCTGAGATTCTCTTTAACTTGATGGTGCCACATCTCACTAGCCAACTTCTAAGCCATCTATCTTTTTACTTGCCCCTCTGCATCCCCTCTCCACCCACTCAGGCTCACACA
>NW_006291010.1:775263-786237 GCF_000327345.1 Myotis davidii
ACTCTTTGTTGCACATGGATTATGCACCAAAATCTTCATATGGATCAATGTTTGAAGACTTCATGTAGTAGTTGTTACTATGTAGTAGTTGTTAGTATTCCCATATTATCATGCATTATTTAATAACAACGCTGTGAGCCTTTCTGGCTGGGTCTGGGTCGAACTGCACATTTTGCACTATGCTTTTTCTTGTTACAACACACTTTGCTGAGATTCTCTTTAACTTGATGGTGCCACATCTCACTAGCCAACTTCTAAGCCATCTATCTTTTTACTTGCCCCTCTGCATCCCCTCTCTACCCACTCAGGCTCACACAAACTAATGTACATACAGAAATGACTGTTTGGAAAGCAAGCACCTACCGTGAAGTGACCCAGAACTTTGTACTGTTCCATGGATAATTGTAGGAAACCAACAAATAGTTTTCATGCTCAAGACATATGTGAGTAATTGGTCAAAGTTAAGTGGCATCCATCCTACTCCGCATAGCTAGACTGTTCATGCAACCCTCAACCCTTGGATTCCTCTGCAGTGTTCTGTTTACACAGGCGAAATTCTAAGCACATGGCTATATCTTAGGCATCTTCATGATCGGATTCCAAATGGTCAAAAGACAAGGAGCAGGATAGAGTTCATATAAAACATGCAATTGCTGGTTAATCAGCGAAAAGGTAAAATGGCATCTTGTCATCAGGGTGGAAGAGTGTGTTCACAGCCATGGTGTCAGATACACCTAAGTGGGTCCCCAGTTTTTTTAACAACCTGCTGCATAACTTGGGTAAGTTTCTTAATCTTTTTTAGCTTCTGTTTCCCAAATGACAAAAATGGGAAGAAGAATAATACTGGCTGTCTCATGGACAGAATTGTTGTGACAATTAAAAGAAATAAAAGCATTATCCTAGATATTCAAAAGTGTTAGATAATTGTTGTTTTAGGTACTATTTGAATACGCTACCAGCCAAACCATCAGAAGGCCTAATGGTTCTTCCTCTATAACATAACCTAAAGGAGACACTTCTTCCCTCTTCTGCAACCTGTTCCCTAGGTTACCTAGTTTCCCGAATGCCATTCACTTCACATATCAGAATGTCTGAGGCTCTTTGAGCACTTCTCTCTACATCTGTGCAGCAGTTCATTCAGATCATTTACCTCACTCAGGTCCTGACATGCACATCACCAGCTCAGAGAGGCTTGCCCCAACCAAAGTAAGCTTTTGTTTTGTATATCCTCCAGTGGCTAGAACAGTGCTAAATAAATATTTTCCTTCAAAATATTCCTGTACTACATTGCGTAATGTCATGTAAGTTTAAAACAAATTGCTGAGTAATTGCCACTCTCACGTGTTTTTCTTTCATCATCAAAAAGCAAACTACTTTTTATCATTTCCCTCTTTTCGTTTTTTCTTTCTTTATTTTATTTCATTCCCCGCCCCATCATCATTTATCTCTTTATACCCTCTTCCACTTCCAATCCTACCCTCCCTTCCTCATTCTTGATCATTTTCTTCATAAGGGAGACTAGTATATTTCAAGACAGAGGTCATTGGAAGTACATGAAAGAAGTTCTCATTTTAATTATTTAAATTTTTTATCATATTCAAAGAAGATCTCAATTTATAGCTAAAGTTTCTCTGGCATCTCTCTAACACATCCTAAGTTTCTTCCTTTTATTCAATAAAGAGCAAGTAGACAAAGAGACCACAGTCTTAGGTGGGCAACACTATTGTATTAATTAGAATAGGCTTTGCTATGGGTTAAAAAGAAACACACACACACACTCAATGTCTCAGTGTCTGAACTGAACAAAAATATATTTCTTATTCACAGTTCATATCTTAATGGGCTGGTGTTCAGAATGGAAGCAATTCTGTGCCACCATTCATCAAGGACCAAGGCTCTACCATCGTATAGTTGCATCACCTAGAACTTGCAGCCTTCTTCATCAACTCAGAGGAAGAGAACTGAGAGAACTGTTTATTGTCAATTAACTTATTTCACCCAGAAGTTACCAGAAATTTCCAGCGAGGTGAGATGGAAGGTACTGGTGGGAGATGAGAAGGCACAGGAAGGGTGACTCCATTGGCAGTAGCACCAGGTGATGCAAGCACTCAGGGGTAGGGGCGGCTTCTGAAAGGCAACCCCTTGGTGAGCGGGGTACAGGCCACTTCCTGGTCTCTGGCTTACAGGCCTTTTCTTCCTTAGGCTCTACCAGCCCTTCCAATGCGTTGGGATGCAACCCGCTGCGTTAAATCTTTCTCTGCTTAAAATTTTTGGAGTGGTTTCTGGTTTCCTTTCTAGACTTTGAGTTACTGAAGGCTTCTGATTCAGGCAAATGCTTTTGTTTCCTACTGACCATGATTACTGCATGCATCTGAAAGTCTGCAAATCCTCTTATCAGTCAATCTGCTTTCATTCTGGGTAACGCGTGGCTGCTTGGCTACAATTGTATTGCCAGTCTTAGTAGAACAGTCCTTCACTAGGAGTCATAATTGGAGCATTTACAAAAATAATTTTTCCTTCAAGAAATTCTCTGAAATAATTATTCCTGAGAGTATTTTAGATCCTATGTTTTCTGAAACAGTTCTAATTGTGCATGTGCTGCATGCTAGTCCTCTCATTGCTCCTGACATGACTAAATCCTGTGTCCTGCCCCTTGCAAAGTTATTAGTTCTCCTATCACACAGGTGGTGTGGACATTTATTGTCTTTGAAGTCCATCATTTATTCCTACTTATTCGGGAGGAGCCTCTCAATTTGGCTCCAGGAGACCTGGCCTTTTCTGCCTCGGGCTTTTAGATGAGTTCAGTGGTGCTCTTGATCAAAAAGGGTTCCAAGTAGGGCCGGTTTCATGCTTCCCACCTCACACTTTAACCTGGACCCAGACTGACAAAGAAGCCTGAATACAGTGTCATCTTGATGACAACAGCCTAAGAGGCTGTCCACTGGTTCTTGCTATTGCCTACCTGCTGGCTGTGGGCCATGTTTTAGGCCTGTCCCCCCAGCTTTTCCTTCCATTTTTATGAGCTCTACCGTATTCACCTGGTAATTTGCTTCTCTGTTTAAGTTGAATAGTATTACATTCTTTCAACTTAATGAACCATATAAACAGAAGGAGTTATATATTTTTTTCTTTTTAATTATGGTAAAATATTCATAGCATAACATTTATCATCTTCACTATTTCAAGTGTACAATCCAGTCCTGGAAAGTGCATTCATATTGATGTGCAACCAAGATCTAAAACTCTTTTCATCTTGAAAAACTGAAACTCTACACCCATTAAACAATAACTCACGTTTTCTCCCTGACCTCAGCCACTGGCAACCACCAACCATTCCACTTCCCAGCTCTGTACATTTGACTATTCGAGGTGCCTCTTATGGGTGGAATCATACAGTATGTGTCCTTTTGTGACTAGCTTATTTCACTTAGCATTATGTCCTCAAGGTTTTTTTCATGTTGTAGTATGTGTCAGAATTTCTCTCTTTTTAAGACTTAATAATATTCCATTGTATGTGTAGACCACATTTTGTTTATCTAGTCACCCATCAATGGACACTTGGGTTTCCCCTACTTTTTGGTTATTATGAATAATGCTGTTATAAACATGAATATACAAACATTTTTGAGACCATGCTTTCAATTATTTTATATATATATATTATATATACACATAGTAATTCTGTTTTTAATTTTTTGAGTAACATAAATACTGTTTTCCATAGCGACTGCACCATTTTACATCCCATCAATAATGCACAAGGGTTCCAATTTCTCCACATTCTCACCAGTATTAGCAAATAAGTTGTTATTTCCTACATTTTTTATAGTTGCCATCTCACACCCTTTTTCTAAATACGTGTTGCACCAAGGACAGTCTCTTGTATTCAGAAATGAGTTATGCAGGATAAAATGAGCAATTAAATACTAACTTAAGTCTCTTGGGGAAGAGTTGGCTGGCTTTCTCGCTGGGGCTCCTGGGCCCAGTCTGTTGTTGTTTTTCACACTTCCCACTTCTCCTCAGATTCCTTCCATTACTAATTCTTTAAAATTATGAAGAGAATGAAATAGTACACTTTTAACTACACTTGCTTGCACATTTGCTTCTTCCCATGATGAGTCCCTAACCATTTTAGAAAGGGCTTAACACATGCCATGTTAACAATTTCAAAATGAAAGTTTGAGGAAAAGTTAAAAAGAAAAAAGTTAAGCCTGGCTGGCGTGGCTCAGTGGTTGAACATTGACCTATGAACCAGGAGGTTACAGTACGATTCAGGGTCAGGGCACATGCCCGGGGTTCAAGCTTGATCCCCACCCAGTGTAGGGCATGCAGGAGGTAGCTGATCAGAGTTCGATTCAGGGTCAGGGCACATGCCCAGTTTTCAAGCTTGATCCCCACCAGTGTGGGGCATGCAGGAGGTAGCTGATCAATGATTCTCTCTCATTATTTATGTTTCTATCTCTCTCTCAGTACGATTCAGGGTCAGGGCACATGCCCGGGGTTCAAGCTTGATCCCCACCCAGTGTAGGGCATGCAGGAGGTAGCTGATCAATGATTGTCTCTCATCCTTAATGTTTCTGTCTTTCCCTCTCCCTTCCTCTCTGAAATGAATAAAAAATACATATTTTTTTAAAGTTAAGAAGGAAACTGGAAACACCTACTAGGATCATGCAAACAGGATGACTAAGGCCCTTCTCTTCTTAAGGAAGCATTTAGGATCTCTCAAAAGCACTAGTATTGCTGGTTCTGACTTGAGATAACCTGAATAAAGAAAGGTTGGAACCAGTGCTTGGCACTCACCTTTCAAACTCTTCACAGCCAAGACTCAGACGCCTAAATGTCTCCCAGGGAAGAGCTGCATCTCTGACAGCCTCACTCTCTGCCGGCACATTTCGTAGGTTTGCAACATTTTTGGATTTCTTTAGCTGTGCCTGAACCAGAAGGTCTGAAAAGCTTGGCTAAGTGTGAGCGAAGGAGCCAGGCAACCCTTAGATTCTCAGCCAGCCCGTTCCCAGCCAGATGACTTTGAACAAGGTCCTTCAGCTCGCTGAGCTCCAGTTTCCTCATCTGTGGAACAGGAGTAATACTTCCTGCATGCAGACCTACTGTGATGATTAACTGACACTGACTTAACAGGCTCGTTACAAATGAATAATTCATTTTATTTATTCTGTACAGGAATAAGAATGGTTGGTGGTCATTATCTGAAAATAAAAGCAAGAGTGTGCCTAGTCTTTGATTGGGCTGTAGCTGTCCTTGAATTTTTTTTTTTTTTTTGAGAGCTCTCAACAACTATACTGGATGTCTCATGTTTTTCAAAGGGTTGAGAGCTTTTGGTTATTTTTTTCCAAGCCGCATATTTATTCAAGAAACATCTCTAATTTTTTTCTTTTTTTAGAAAACATCCGTTTCCACTTTTGTATAGCCTACAATAGATTTCTGTTATATTCTACTTTTCCTGTTAGCATAGTGCTTGCATATGTGTGCTGATAGGCTACATGCACACAAACACACACATATTCTATTCCCTTAACTATTACAATGAAAATTAGAAAATGCCTTGCATGTATAGAACTTTTACCAAATATTTCCAAAAATGTACTTTGATATTTTATTTTTTATTGATTTCAGAGAGCTAGAGAGGGAGAGAGATAGAAATATCAATGATGAGAGATAATCATTGATTGGCTGCCTCCTGCACACCCCACATGGGATCAAGCCCACAACCTGGGCATATGCCCTGACCAGGAATCAAATAATTACCTCTTGGATCACAGGTGGATGCTCAACCACTGAGCCAAGCTGGCCGGGCTACTTTTATATTTTTGACCTTCACAGAAACCTAATGCAGTGGCAGGAGAAGCAGGTAATATTCCCCTGGTTTCACAGATGAGGTTTTGGGAAGGGTGTGACTTGTCTGAGACCTCAGAGCCAGTAGAGCTATATCCAAATCCAGTATTATCTTCTCCATATCTTATTGCCTCCCCACAGGGCCATGCTGTGAAGGGCTGCTGGTGAAATGAATGGAAAGGAAAGCAGAAATGGAAGGCTTGAAAGCTTTTTTGGAATTTGGAGGGACTAGTATTAGCAAACAACTGAAATGTCAGGCTGAGAGTCCAATAAGAATTCAGTGCATGGGGGGCATTTGAATTGCTTCAGAATTTATGGATATATTCTTTAAAAAAAGAAAAATGTGCATGTTCCAGATCTCCACTTTCTCAAGTGTGTTGTTCTTCTGTCACAAATACTAGATTCGTCTTCTTCTTTATAGACCAGATTTACAGCTTAAATGTATTTTCTGAATACTTCTTCTGGTGCACACTTTTTATTTTTTAAAAATTGATTATTTATACCCCATATATTTAATTTCTATACTACTGACATTTAGAAAGGATGAGGAAGTTTATGTATCTGGCATTGTGGTTAAGAATAAATAAATAAATGAATACAGAAAATGTGTCTGGATCTATTTCCATGTGTCATACTTATTTATTTTTCAGGCCTTAAAACCTCTACAACTGGCCTAAATTGCAATAGCCATATTCTAAGACAATTGGCTTATATTTAAACAGAAAAATATGTTCATAATTGGCCCCCCACCAGAGAATGTCATATGAAAACACCACTCTTCACATTCCAACCCTGTGTGTACATATATAACACACATACAATTATGATCATAAAAATTAGAGTACTACTACTTACATAAGTGAGAAGTAGAAAACTTAAATTTTCAACAAAATGGAAATGATTGAAGAAATTACAGATCAAACCTGATGGATTATGGAGCAACTGCTAAACTGATCATTATGAAGAATTTGTAGCAATATACTAAAAATACAGGGGTATTTTTTGCCTTATTAAAGAAAGAAAACACAAAATTATATCTATCTTCTGTTTATAACCATGAAAACATGACAATTGCACATGGGCAGACTTAAAAAGATCACAGAAAATTTAAAGGGCTTGTTTCTTCCCCCTTGTGAATCAGTTAATAGTATTTATAGAATCAAAAGCAAAAACTCCTTTGGCATGCACTACATTAAGTTCAGTTGAAAAACTATAGGTTATTCTGCCCTAATTAAAACGGGTGCCATAGACATGGAATGAGAGCAGAGAGCTGCACATTAGCACTGACTTTGTACCACAGAGAGAAAGTTGAGAACGATAAGTAGGAGATACCCCAACTCCTATGGGCCAAGGGCTATCCCTTATGTCATCTCAAAACAATAAAAGCACGCTCTACATTCCATGTATCTGGAAGGGCATCAGGACCCCAGACATCGTATCTTTAAATCACTGGATCCCAAAGGGAAACTGAAATTGCCTGAGAAGGGAAAATACCACACAGTGGGAAAAAGAACCATTTTTGTAAGTCTTTATTTTTTAGTTGCTCCTCCCATAGTAATGCACTGAAAGGCATAACAGTTTATATTGTACAAAGCATTTGAAGAAAGTACCTCAACTTGCCGATTATTTCAAAATGAGATTACAAACAAAAAGAAAACAAATCTGGTTCCTCGATAAAGGGCAAAATAACTGAATACAGTCTGTTATTTACGTCTCTCTTTTAACATAAGGTCTGGAACACTTCATTTTACAAATAGGATTAACATGAACATAACATCGCACAAGCTTGCAGACAACCAGCATAAAATATGGGTACAGTTTTTAATCAGAAGAATCATGCTTCCATGAAAGAAATTATAATCGTTTATACAATTGAATCGATTTCAGTATTACAAAAACTAAGTTGCATCTATTCGCATTTAGCTCATTAAGAAAGGAAAACAAAACAACAACAACAACAAAAGGAATGTTAAGAAAAGCCGAACACCGTTTGGCACCACCCCCATACACAGGTCTAGTCACCTTGGTCCTTGGAAATTCGGAAAGGGGCGTGCCTCAGACTTCAGAAAGTAGTGGCTGACTGGAACAGTGCTATTTTAATCAACAAACAATAGTTTGCCAACAAATAAATACAGGATACACGCAACACACACAAAAATTAAACATTAAAAAAAAACAAGTGACATGATTGTCTAAAATAAAAGATGTTATTACAAGGATTTGGCAAACATGTATTAGTGTAGTGGTACAGTGATACTGGTGATGGACAGGTTACTTAACCTTGTTTTGAGCATTGAACATCCATAGTTTACAATATACACATACCCTTTCTCCCTATTTTAAACAATGTACGTAAGAAGGCAAAAAGTTAATGGGAAACAAGTACTTCCTGTTATCAGTTTCTCTATTAATCGAGTGTGCATTTCATCCAACTACTTCCATCTTCAAAGGGTTAAATTGCAGAAAACTTTAACAAAGAAAAAAAAATTAAATCTGTAATTAAAAGCAACTGTTCCCAATCATGTGTCAGGTGATCTTGGACAAAAAAAAAAAAAAGAATTCAGTTTCTATGGAGTGTTCGTTCCTATCAATGCTGCCATCTCAACTGCCCCTCCCACCCCCACTCCCTCTCTGGGGCAGGGTGGACTGGAAGATGCCTTTTCCCCAGCAAGGTTTTCATGTTCATTGAATCGCTCTCAGTCGCATCGATCCTCCAGAAGTCAGCAGCTGCCTTTGCTGTGCAAAACAAAATATCGAGAATAAATAGTTTCCTTTTTTCTTTCTTTCTTTTGCTTTCTTTCTTTTATTACTCATTCAGTTTAAGGTCACCGGACTTTAAATGAGTGACCCTTTGGGTTTCTAAGGCATTCTGCTCAGCAGTCTTTTAAATAGTCCTATAGGAAAGAGCCGTGCTACTGCTGGACTTGGTCCCACTCTGTCAACCTTGGGAATGTCATACGTGGCTTATGGACTGGATGGCGCTGGATTCCGCGGCAGCCCTTGCCATACTGTGCCACACGTTGGGAGAACTGTGGGATGTCGAATGGAGGGACTCCTTCTCAGACAATGACAACATCATAGCATATGCCTGGGGTAAGAAAAAGAAGGAGAGTCTCAGTAAATGGCATTTGAAATACATCACTTTTAATTTGCAGAACAGTATTGGTGAATGTCAGAGAGAGAAGGGCTGAGTAGGAGCTGCCCCATGGGAGGGTTTGAAAAAGCGTGGAACATTTTTGTGTGCTTGTATTTTAATGACATGGAATTACTGCTGGCCTTCAGTGCCTAGGGACCAAAACAGTGATATGATCTACAGAACAAAACATTAATTACCCTATCTAACATTTCAGTAGTGCCTCCATTAAGAAACAGGAGTCATCCCCCTCCAACCATAAATCAATCATGCATCCACTGTCCCTGCACACATTCAACTCACCAAAAATAGCATCGTGTGCTTATGATGGAAACTGCAAATATGAATAAGACATAGTCATATTTGACAGCACTGTGGTCTAGTAGAAGAGACAGTCCATGGACTCCTGCATTTTATAACTGAGAGCACTGAAGGTGAAGGACTTGCCCAAGGTCACTTGACCAGTTAGTGAAGAGGCATAATTTAAATTTACTTCTGCCTAACTTTTAATTCAGTGTTCTTTTTCCAGTTCCCTTCCATACTTGAAATAGTCAATGTTGACACCCGAAGACTTTGAAAGCTGAGGTAGATCAATCAGGTCTATCAAACAGTAAAATAAGACACAAGACCCAACAGCATTCTGACCCATGTGTGCTCCAGTGCCTGCCGTGCAGTAGGTGCTTGGAAGTGCTCTGTGCGGAAGTGCCCTTTCTTCCCTGTTATCATGTCAAATTCTAAATAACTGTTCAGCGAATCCGCCACTTGCTGCCAAGTAAAATATTCAAATGAAATGTTTGGTCTTGACTTGGGAGTGAACTTTTCACTGTTGATTTGCTATTGTTGGTCTCATCCATTGCTAAACTTGCTTGTCAAAATGCTGCTGAAGTGGAATCATTAAAGTCCTGCCAAAGACATTCCACTGTCTGTAAACAAAGACAAAATGCCTCTGTTGTGAAGCAGAATTTCATCTCTGGGAGTCATGCTGAGACATGTGGCTGGTCTGTGGTTTCTTCCTAATCATGGCATTCAGTTAGAAAATCTGCCCTTGCAGGCTGCGTTTGATTTGCTGGGTCATCGCTCTAAATGTACACATTTGACTCTTATGTATGCAAGTTGCCTTCTGGACCTCTACAGAATCTCAGCAGATATCTAACAAATATGTCCTAAGCCTCTACTCTATTCCAGGCACTGTGTTAGGTCTCAGGGAACCAAGGATAAACAATACCGAGTCCCTCTCCTTTGTATAGTTTAAAGTATGGGTGACATGAGCATGGAAATGAAACTATCTATTCTAATTATGTACCCAGCGTTAGAGAGCAAAGATAAAAACTATTATGAAATGGCTTTTAAAGAAACCTACTCTGATATTTGGAAGGCTGAGTACAGAGACAATTTTGGAATCCTGAGTTTTAATCCTGGCTTCTCAACTCAACTAGTTGTGTGACCTTTGGCAAGTTGCTTAACCTTTCAAGGTCACTTTCCACATATAAAATGGGAATAATAAGAAAAACCTGTGGGGGAATCACAAGCACTAACTTCGATAAAGTGCCTCGCTCCGTGTACCTAACATAAATAGTACTTAGAATCATGAAATTCATTTTGGTAGGATAAGGTTTTTCAGAGAGGATTCCAGATAGCATGTAGCCACTGTTGTATTAGTCAACTATCTGGGACTCGATCACTATGAAAATCACAGAGTAAATAGCGGGATGTTTTGAGTAAAGCATCTGCCTTTTTGGTAATCAAAGGAAATAAACATTTTCATGCACACGGATCAGTTTCCAGCCCATAACTGAAAGTTAATAACAGTCGAAAAAAATGAATAAAGAGACTCATGAAAGACAGACAGTTTGCAGAAAGGCCTGACTATTTTCAAACCAATACATATGACATTATCAAGTAACAATAAAAATATGAGCTAGGATTGCAAAATGCTATTATTTCTGGTGATGGCAATTGTTAGCTCAGCTGGGCAGTCACTTTATGTCAAA
>NW_006291010.1:786507-787470 GCF_000327345.1 Myotis davidii
TATGTCTTATAATGAAAAGCATTTTTGTGGAATAATTTTTAATAATTAAAAAGACCTAAGAAAACCAGGGTCCCCCAGTATCTCTGATCAACTAGGAAGGAAGAATGGAGAATCGAGGGTTTAAAACAACATTGGCCACCTCTTATGGTTGCCTCAAAGTGAAAATGAGGTCTACTCTGGCTAGTTTACTTTTCACGTTAGAAACAGAACAATTCATTTGTATCCCCATTGACTCATGGAGCAGAAAGAGCCCTTAGATGTTGGGGCAGGCTGCTCTTACTTCAGTGCAGAATGTTAGAAACAGAACAATTCATCTGTATCCCTACTGACTCATGGAGCAGAAAGAGCCCTTAGATATCTTCTCCATTCACCCCATTTTACAATGAGGACATGGCACCTAAAGCCATGTTGCTCTGTTCTCAAGTTCATAGAGTTTGGAAACTCCAGTGTTGGGGCAGGCTGCTCTTACTTCAGTGCAGAAAGAACATTTATGTTGCCTATTAGCATACATGATATCTTAGAGTTTTTACTGAATTTACTGATATGTAAAAACTTATATTATTCCGTTGGCAAAATTTTTTTCCACCTTAGTTGATATATGACCACATTTGCTCTTAAGAGCAGCCCAAAACATCTCAGTCAAACAGAAAATTCATATGATCACCACTTCCAAAATGAATTATTGAGTCAAATACGTAGACCAAAGTGACCAACAAATATGGTAATAACAGGAAGTGGTTTTTTTTAATTGTTCTGAATAAACAATCTGGTTGAGTGCGGGTGTCACACAGAAAGTGCTGACTTCCTCTTTTTGTGATAAAAGATCTGAGGCTCTTTTAATTGGTATTTAGGGATCATTAAATGGATTTATTTTAGTTACCATAGAGCTGATAGAATGCTGTAGAGTCCAATCAAGTTGGGCACTACTCATTAATTCGTTCAATAAAAATTGATAAATTTTAT
>NW_006291010.1:787506-787993 GCF_000327345.1 Myotis davidii
CAAAAAAATAGGATAGACTTTACTTTCTAAAATATCTTAAAACATAATTAGGTTGACAAAAATTATAGACACAAGGCAATTAGAAAACAATCCTGATGTAATATATAAGTAGGTGCAAGCAACATTATGGGGACTCAATATGGGAGCAAGGGAACTGGGACATAAAGGAGCGATTATTAAGGATAGGGTGTGTCACAGAGTTTCTGTGCAGAATGCAGCCATATTAATTGCTGTATTGGTTAACTATTCTGGATTCAGTCACAGAAAGTAAAGCTTTGAACATTGTGAGTAAAGCATCTGAACCTGTTCAGATTCTAGAATACTGCAAACCAAGAATAGCTGTCTTTCGGCACCAAAGGCACGCTGTCACCAGGATGCTATACTGCCGGGAGATATATACCTGTGATTTGGACTTTCTGTGTAACGGCTGGTTAAGTTCCTCTGGCACATGGGAAGTACTAAAAGAAGAGAGCTCAGCTTCAGTATA
>NW_006291010.1:788397-819819 GCF_000327345.1 Myotis davidii
ATTATTTTTCTTTAAGTTTTTTAGATAGAGTCTAAATAAATGCTTGGGTACTTGTGTAATTTCCATTTACCCTTCCTACCTCAGATTAATCAGAGTTCCACAAACACTGATATATTTATATGCTAGTGGGTTATGTTGATGGCCACATTATCCTTACTCCACTGTGTACGCTTTGCTAACTCAAATTCAATTTTTATGATTTATTACTCACAAACTGCATATCACCTGTAGTATTGCTCTAATGCAGTTGTTCTCAACCTTGGCTGCACATTAGAATCACCAGGGAATCTTTTTAAAATCCTGATTTCTGGGCCTCATCCTCCGGAAATTCTGTTTCTTTGTTATGGGAATCTTTAAAAAGATTCCCAGGTGATTCTAATGTGCAGCCAAGGTTGAGAACCACTGCTCTAATGGAAGAACAGAGCCAGACGAATTATAATCAGGTGTATCTACTCTTGATTATTTATTGATGTCATCTGAGGCACTTACCTCACTGGGGATGTCTTGCAACTCATCTCCAGGGTGCTGGTTTCCTCATAGTCATCCTCAGGGTTTCCTTCATGTAAATTACTCATCACTGGTTCCTTTCCTGTTTTTCCAGTAATATCATTGTCTTCATCCTCCTCATCCAACAGCACCTCATCTTCTACTTCTTCATCATCCAGTAAATCTGAATTTTGACTGGTCACTAAAGCCTTCTCATCCTTAAAGTGACTGCCATTCATTCTTTCAAAACCACAAAAAAGAAAGGGGTTCAGTTACTGGTTTCCTGTTTAAACATGCATTTAGCTTTATTGTTGTGTCTTCGTGACAACAGTTTACCTTTTTAACACTTCGATGGTAATTTTATTGTTTATGTTTTATGGCAACCATGGGAAAATAATGTAACTTCACAAATAAGAAAATAAAGAAAAAAATAATTGGGTGACTATTCAGATTATAAATAGAGCCTCCAGCAGAACTGGAAAAACAATCCAGTCTCCGATTCCTTATCAGGCTCTTGCCTGATAAATGATATCGTTATATATGATATAAAAAGCACACCAATGTTTTCTCTACATAATGTTACCAAATCACCACATAAGTACCCACCAATTAAAATAATAGATTTCTGGAAAACTCATATCCCTGAGCAACATTGAAAAAAGGCCAACACACATGTCTAAAGTGAATCTAAGAGTTCCAAAAAACTGGTAAGGTTGCTACCAAAGACCAACCAGTATTAGACATTTCTAGGTAACATTGGTGGTATATGCCACTTAGACATCCATTCACACTTTGAAATATTTGAGGGTGCACTTCTTTGTATCACTTTCAAGTTACCCTTGATGGCTTGAATGTAAAAAAGTTCCTTTATCCCACGATAACGTTGAGGTGGGAAATGATCTAAAAATGTAATTGTACAAATACCTTTTGAAGCTTACTTAAGCAAGCATATCAAATATAATGATAAAAAGGAAGACTATTATATTTAAAAAGTCATTTGTAATATTTTAGGCTGTGGCTAGAAGGGTTGCAATATGTGATTCAAAAGTTTAATTATAAAAAGAGTTAAATTATATAGACATCCTAATTTAATACATTTGAGAGCATTTATGAAACCAGGATAAACTTTTCTGGCTTTAAAGTAAACATTAAAATATGTGTAAATTAAAGTTAAATTTCATGGTAAAATTTAAAAGTTGAAAATAAGCTACAAAATAATTATCACTTGTTTTGTGTAAGTTTTGGGAACGTTTTTGTTCATACAACAAGGAGAGAGGGTGAGGCAGAACAGACTGGTGGCAAACGCTTGGGCTGTGGATATTTCAAAGAATGTCTTCTCCTAACCATCTCCTTTTAAAGATATATGGCCAGGGAAGTGAAGACACTTGCCCAAGTTCAGAAAGCTTTTTAAAGATTAAAACTTCATAGGCATCCAGGTGTTCCGATTCCTGTGCCATTCAAAATCTTTCCATTTTTTTAATTTACTGATTAAAACACTTGCTGACATTGTTATGTTATTGTTACAGTCATGTGCAATTTTAACATTTAATGTAACTATTTTCCAGATTATGGAAAATCAGGTACCAGTGATAAATCCATCACTTTCCCACATTTAGAAATATAAGAGCATTTAAAATTTAGATTCCCAGGGTAAACAATAAATAAAACAACCTTGGGTGTGACAGATGCACTAGAAAAAACCTATTTAACCAGCAAAAATCATATCATCATTATTAAGTTTTTTTTATACAACTAATCTCCTAACCTCTTTTATCAGAGAATGATGAAAACATGTTTTGCACAGACATAATTATTAGTTTCCAGTTACACTGCCAACTTGTTCTTTTAAATGGATTGAAATTGTTATTTTAAAAAATGAAAGAAAAAGTAAAAGAACAAAAGAGTGCATGGATGAAAACCAAAATTAACAAAGCCAACATGATTAAGAAAGCCTATTTGTTAATTATGCTTTCAAATGTGGCAACTTATCGGGGATAAATTATTCATCAAAAGTAGTCTGATAGGAGATGGGGGGGGTAGTTAGATGACTCAGTCTTCTTACTTCTGTGCTGTTTAGACATGTTGAAGCCAGATGTTGCAGCTATAAAGTTCACAAATCTCCAATTAAGGGCTAGAAAATCTGAGTAGGCATCTCAGAACACAAATTATGCTTTTTGTTTGTTTACTATTTCTTATTTGCATCATGTAAATATCATTATCAAAATGTAAGATTATCTTTCTTACTTGTTACTAGTTTGTACTTTTGATTCTCTCTCTCTCTCTCTCTCTCTCTCTCTCTCTCTCTCTCTCTGGTGAGCAGAGGAAAAGATACATCCAACTGCACTTCTTAGAGGCTGAAAAAGGCTACACAATAGCAGATCTCTCCTTTTTTCCTTTGATACACTTTTATACAACTTGAAGGGTAGAAGTGGTCATATATTTTTATGTTATTTTGGGAAATAATGTTTATTTGAAGCTTGCCTTAATGGAAAAATTGTCTAACATAATTAACTTTGACTTTTAATAGCATCAAAAACAGAGAACACTAACAATAATACTTGTGTGGTAAAAAGTAATGGTACTTTTATTAACTAATTCCATATGACTTTAAAATGTACAATGTAGTGCCCCGGCCGGTGTGGCTCAGTTGTTGAGCATCGACCCATGAACCAGGAGGTCGAACACAGCTTGATTCCCAGTCAGGGCACATGCCCAGGTTGCAGGCTTGGTCCCCAGTAGGGGGTGAGCAGGCGGCACCTGATTGATGATTCTCTTCATCATTGATGTTTCTATCACTCCCTTTCCCTTCCTCTCTGAAATCAATCAAAAACATTGATGTAGCATCTTAATTGAATAGGCCATTGGATAGTTATGTTTAGAAATATCTGGTTCTCAATATTGTATATTTAATTATACCTTACAGATAAGAAAAATTCAGTAGTTTTGGTAAAATCATGTTTCATTAACTTCATATAAAATGTAAAACACTAGGTAAGTGTTATTCTTATTAGCAGCATTAAAAGTTTTCTTTATGAATTAAGCCATATGTGCTTAATGTTGATGATGAGACAAGAGGGATCCAGTGCACCAGGTAACTGAAAGTAAGGATGATCCTACCCACTGAAACCAACATGACAGAATTCTATGGGCATACGCTGATAGCTTATAAGGAGGTGATAGAATCTTATTAAGAAGTCTCCAGTGGTTTCTAAAAGAAGATGTATATGACACTCAGTGGGTACTTTATACAATATGTACATATACATAATATATATACAGATATATACAGTCATACATATAGTCATAAAATATGTAATATATACAACACATGGCATATAATAGTAGCTACTATTGCCCAGTGATTCAAATGAATCCCTGTGGTGTTGTTATTCCATTCTACTTGGTAATTTTTGATAAAATATTCTAGTTAGTATCAAGAAAGGCAGAACAGACTGGTGGCAAAAGCCTGGGCTCTGGAATCAGTCAGCCCAGGTTGAATCCCATTTATCACTTATATGACCTTTGCCAAGTGTTTTAACCTTAGATGTCTCCATTTCCTTCAAAGATAAAATTATATAATAATGGTCACTATCTGGTAGTGTTACTAAGACAATTAAATGAATTAATCCATGTGAAGTGCTTAGAAGAGCATTTCGTATTTAATCTCAAAATAAGTGCCAGCCACGGGTGGTAGGACTAACAGTAGTATATTAATAACAAAAATAAACGCAGCAAATGTATCTGGAAAGATGTTCGTTTCAGAAATCACGAGTTTAAAAACCAGCTTTACCTCTCCTCTGTGTTCCTGGGAGACTGGCTGCCATGGCTGCTATTCCCAATGAAATTTCTAATTTCTGTGAAGTAAGCATCTTCCTTATCATCAAGAATCGCACCTGTGCTTTCCAGTTCAGAATGAGGCGAAGATGTTGCTGTACCTGAGGGGAGAGAAGGCCTTGTGTGAAAAAGACTATTATTTAGATGGCAACTAATTTTGAATTGCATTCCTTCTTCATTTGGTCAGTGTTGTTTCCCCAAACAGGCTCTTTGAATATTAATAATGGTAACTTTAGGAGGTCAAGGCCATCCTAATTTATCACAGTACATATGCCAATGAAAGTCCCTTGGGGAATATTTTGAACTATTGGACTCATGAGGTATAGTCTCCCAAAGATGTTATTTCTCCCAGTAGCTTCCTCTTATTCCCACTGTGGCATGGGAACGGTTTTGTGCATACAATGAAGGTGAAGCAAATTATAGAGAAGTCTTAAATGGCTTCTGCCAGAAGAAGCTACATCAGTCCCGGTTGCAGTCAACATGTATTTATTGCTCCAGTGCTAAAGTGTGTTACTAAAACAGATTGACAACATGCAGAAAATTCTGCATTCTGATTTGGTGGGCTGAGCCATTAGTAGACCGTGCACAGCAGTAAGAGGACAATATTGAATGGTCTTCAGGTTCTTTACCTAAAACATTTAGAATCATAATACCTGCATCAATAGATTGTTGCAAGGCTTCCATAAATGTACACAATTATAAACACTTCATATGTGGTCAGACTCTACACTAACAGTAACTTCATGCCCACAAAATATTGGCAATTTAACAGTTCATCACAATAGTCTAGATGACAAAACCAAGGGGTTTAGAACTTCCCTCAACTTAATACATTTATAATCTGGGTCAACAAGTAAGTATTCAGCTATGACACAATACATTTTTTAATTTATCTATTTTATTTCTGAAATAATTTTAACTAGAACTTTTTCATAGCATACTGTAAGGGTGCACAGTATTGGAAAGTATAGCCAATCCTATATAATAAAGAGGTAATAAGCAAATTGACCATCATGCCCTCGCACAAGATGGCTGCCCCCATGTGATCACAAGATGGCCACTACAAAATGGTCAGCAGGAGAAGGCAGTGGGGGGACCAGTCCTGCAGGGGAGGGCAATTGGGGTCAATTGGGTTGACAGGGGAGGGCAGTTTGGGACAATCGGGCCTGCAGGGGAGCAGTTAGGCATTGATCAAGCTGGTAGGGGAGTAGTTAGGGGGTGATCAGGCTGGCAGGGATCAGGCCTAAACCAGCAGTCAGACATGCCCTGAGGGGTCCCAGATTGGAGAGGGTGCAGGCTGGGCTGACGGACATCACCCTCCCAACCCCAGTGCACAAAATTTGTGCACTGGGCTTCTAGTATTGTATATTGGATTAGACTTCTGTCTCTAAAATCTGATATTTTAAAATCATGATCATTTGATTTCTCATTTTGGGGAAAATGAACAGTATATATCTCTAAGTAGTAGTCATCCAAGATCATAAGTTATATGCCTGTACAGTGGAGGAAGAATTCATTAAAAAATGCATTCCCTAAGTAAAGATTTATACTTTGTATAATTCCAATTCTTTTCTGTTCTTAAAAATCTCTTTTCCTGAACTCCATACTCACCCTTTCCTCCCACTCCCAAATTACTTTCTTAATTCTCTAGAAACAAATTGTGGCTGCACAGATTGGCTCCACACACATATGCCAGCAGGGAGATGTTAATGGCTTAGTATCTAACTATTGGAATCCAAAGGCAAGAAAACCCATCATCTCTTCTGCTATGTGCTGACAGGTCTGGGCTAAGGGAAGTTTTTTTGTGTGTGTTTTGTGTGTGGTTTGTTTTTTTTTTTGCCACTTTTAACTTAATTCTACATCAGAATTTGTGACCAAAACCACATACCACTGTCATTTGTTATGGGTGACTCTGATCATGTCCACAATCTCCTATCATTGGTCTCTAACAAAGTTACCCAGCAGAGGTTCTCCCAGCTCCAGAACTGCTGCAAAAGCAGCCACGGGTTTCTGGTCAATATTCAGAACGTGGTGTTCTGGTGTTGCACTCCGGAAATCCTACACTCCTGGGGCACAGTCTGTGCCAATAGGTGGAAAGATTGTTGCCTGCAATTCAGGAAATCTTGATTTCTAAGTCTCCTGAGAGTCTGAGTCATGCTCCTCTTGGAGACTGCCCACTGAGATGAATCCAGAAGAAGAAAAGAACATTTAAACAAGGCTCTGAGTTGTATATTATTCAATGATCACATCATCCTAAAATCTCCAGGAAAACATGCTGCAAATTTTTCCAACAGAATCTGATTCTAGAGTCCATGTGGAATGGGAGAAGTGAGATTAACATTTCACATTTTAAAAAAGCCATCGTCTCCTCACAACACAACTGATTACCTACCAGACATGTTCCCATTCTCATGTTTCTTTAGGTGTCTGTCTAAGTTGGTTTGTTGACCAAAACACCTATCACATAAATGACACTTAAAGGGCTTCTCCTTATTGTGGATGTTGCGAACATGCCGCTGCAAGTTAGAAGATATGCTAAAGGATCTGTCACAGTATTTGCACCTGAAAAATAAACACAGAGAACGTTGGCAGGCAAATCAAAAGATATTTCTCAAGAACAGTAACCCCAATATCCAGAATTATCACCTAGAAAACAACATTTTGGAGAAACGGCACAAGCAAGAACACTGTTCACACAGTCAACTTTTCAATCCCAATAGACTGATTGCTTTAAAGATTCTCATGACTTTTTGAAAAACAATAATAAAAATATTGGTGATTCGATGGATCCTAAATTTACTAACATAATCAGTTCTAATATTTAAAATAAACCTCATAAAATTAAGAACATTAAGAACTAACAGTTTTGTTTTACTTTCCTCTGAGAACAATTCAATCATTTTCAAACAAACATGAAGCAAATCCACAAATTCTGCAAATAAAGTGAAAAGATCATTTTTTTATAAAAAAAGTCAGTTTAATTAAATAATTTCTTAGTCAATTCACTTTCTCACTTGCTAATCCTAAAAGAAATTCTTTTATCTTCTCCAAAATATCAATAAACTTTCCAAACTTTTAAAACTGAAAAAATGTGAATAGTTTAGTCTGATACCAAAGATACTGATTTTTATAAGCTGTAGTGATTAAGATCCCCAAAATCCTTTACTCTATTAATTTTTAAACTTACAAAAGAAAGTAAAAGGGCCACTACATTCTCCTTTTGGAATAAAAACAAAAAAGTCTCCCTTCACTCACCTCCCCTCTCCACTCCCCCAATTTTCCATTTCTATTTTTGTTAAAGTGTCTGTAGCCGTTCTGAACCAGGTCAGTTTTTCAGGAAAGCACTTATTATTAGTTAGCTAATATTTGGAAGTTTTCCTTTAGACACAAAATGAAAATGCAATCCCTCTCCCACCCAGCTCTTATGGTTGAGGAAAACAAGTGGTAATTTATGGGGTATTCTCTAGCATGTTAAAGTAGAGATTACATTATGCATTTTGTATTTTTTTGTATATATACTGCTTGAAAGAAAAATACCAAGTTTCTCCAGATAATTTTTAAGTGAAAATTTTTAACTTAGCAGCCAGAAATTTCTTCACTCATTCTTCCATGTGTGAAGGGCCCTTCTCCTCCCACTTCTGAATGCAGACTCAGTGGCTCAAGTGCTCTCCATCAAAAATCACCCCATTCCACGCCAAGTGTTTGGGCTTCTACGGCTGTCTCTAGGTGATGCCAGAAGTCTCGTTAGCTCAGTGGGGAAAAGAAATCTGTTAAACTAGTTACTTTGGCATAGTATCAATAAACCAACTCAAGGACTGATTTAATTTTCCCCTTTAAGAAACTATTCTGGCATCATGAGGTTCCTTAACTTTCCCCACTTATAATATTAATTTAAAAGTGTGTGAAACCCCACGTTGATAGTAGTTGTAATATTTTAGCCTCTGTTTTTGAAAAGAAAAAATGTGTATATACACACACACACACAGGATGGGGCAAAAGTAGGTTTATAGTTGTTCGTATGGAAAAAATACAATAATCAATAAATAATTATACAAGAATAAACCCTGTTTCATGAACTCACAACTGTAAACTTACTTTTGCCCCACCATAGGTGTGTGTGCATATATATATATATATATATAGAGAGAGAGAGAGAGAGAGAGAGAGAGAGAGAGTGAGTCTTGGCCTTCTCCATAATAGTCAACTTCCTGGGCTCACTGAAGTTGACAACCATGGTACAATGAGCACAACTGTGTTGTATGCTAAGCAGAACAACCTGGGAAATACTGAGAGAGAAAACGTATCTTCCCATAAAACACTTTAGAAAACTTTCCACCAGAACAGTTTCTACACAAATTGTAAGGAAGAGAGATTTTGTCATTGACATGCTTCCAACTTTCTGCCTGTATGAAAAGGGGCTTTTCCAAATTTAATAAACATCATCCACTCTAATATAAATAAAATTGGCCAATAAGGATAATAATTATCTGTTACTTTGTATCTTTCCTTTGTTAATGTCTTGGCCAAAAGGTTGAGTGCTCTTAAATAAAAAATTTTTAAAAATCATTCCATTCTCCTCGAATAAATTAGTAAGTGGTTAAAAGCCTAAGCTTCAGAAATCCTTAAAATGAAT
Organism: Myotis davidii; assembly: GCF_000327345.1. Classification (NCBI taxonomy): domain Eukaryota; kingdom Metazoa; phylum Chordata; class Mammalia; order Chiroptera; family Vespertilionidae; genus Myotis; species Myotis davidii. Next base: position 797,351 of record NW_006291010.1, read on the forward strand.
AAACACACAGCACAATCATAAGCAATAAACTGGTGAGAATTTGGATGTAAACAGGGTCACGAGAGCCTTTGGGGTCAGGCATGAGATATAAACCTGACGTGAGCGCTCCAGGCCTGGGTTTTAATTCTGGGTCTATCAGCACCAGACTTTATAGAAAGCAATTAGCATCCGTGGATCTGAATCTGTTCACTTGTTAAACAGAGGAGCTGGGTAAATAATTAAGATCTCTAGCTATGCACATATTTTGGTTTGTGTTTTTAAAAATACACAGACAATAATAGCCCCATATTTGAGATGGAATAACACCACTGAATTGAGGTATAAAGAAAGAGTAAAATAAGCATCTATAATAATAAAAGTGTAATATGCAAATCGACCGAATGACCGAACAGCAGAACAACCGTCCGGATGACCTTCCAGATGACCACGTTATGACACCCACTGGCACCAGGCCAGCCAAGGTGGGTGCAATGCAATTGGTTGGGGGCCTGGCCATTGCCCCACGATTGCCCTGCAGAGGGAGGCCCAGGCCACTAGCCAGCAGGGTGATTGATCAATCAGGGGGCTCCACAATCGCCCCAAAAAGGGAAGGCCAGGCCACTGACCAGCGGATGGCAGTGGGTGGATGAGGCCTCCCTCTGTGGGGGTGATCCATTGTGGAGTCCCGATCAGGTGGGCAGGGCCTACCTGTTTGGGACGATCAATGGCAGAGCCCTGCGATGGATTGCCCCAAAGAGGGAGGCCCAGGCTATCCTGCAGCAGCCCTGTGGTGGGTGGGCGGGGCCTCCCTCTTGGGGGGGGGCGGGTGATCCATTGCAGAGCCCTTGCCAGGTGGGCAGGGCCTACCTCTTTGGGATAATCGATCGCAGGGCTCCCCGACTGTGAAAGGGCACAGGCTGGGCTAAAGGACGCCCCCACTCCCTCGAGTGCATGAATTCCATGCACCAGGCCTCTAGTAATATCATAGTTACCTATAAGACCCTTGGCCATAACAAAATGTAAGTGTGGACATCTTTCACTTAAGTACAATTCCTGGGAATCTAAAATTTTTTTCCAAAAAGGAAAGTACTTAACAATTTACATTTATATACATCTCTGAGACCTATTATATCAAGTGTATTCTATCACATATAAAATATAAATATTACTTATGATTAGTCATCTATAAAACATGTAGGAAAGCGAAGAATCTCAGAAAACACTTCATTAATTTCTGCTTAAGTCCCTCTAGTTTTCTCCTTAAATTTCCATTATCTTCAAATAAGCATTGGTCTGCCCACTTCTTTTATTCTTTGCATGTAAAAAGACTTTGAAACCTAATAAATAATTTATTTTTAATGGAAAAAGTGAGCATTCAGACAAAAATAATTTTACTCATATGCAATGCATAAGAATTTCAAAGCAGAATGAAATTACACTATCACTAAAGATAAACAACATTCATTCTTTGAAGAAATATTTATGAGTACCTAATACTATGTGCAAAGCATTGCATAGTAAATAATGTAGGTTATATTTTAAAACTGGAAGGGAGAATACTGATTACTTTCATTCTTTAGTAAACAATAATATTAAAATTAGATATGTGCTCATATGTCTTGTGGCTGATCTTGACATTTAACAGAATAAACTAAGAGGTACTTTAGAAATTTGTTGGTGGAATTGCCCCTCTTCCTATAATATGTTTTATTTTACTTGTTTGACCCCTGGTTCCATATTTTTTTTTTCCTTCCAGGTTTAAGGTTCATTCTTTTAACCCCCTAATGAGACCTGTGGACATTAACTCAACTCTACTGGGAAAGCGAAGTAATATCCCAGTTGTTAACTCCCAGCTGAGACTTAGGTTTGAAAAAAGAGGCTGTAACGCTGTAATTATTTTCAATTAAATAGCACTAATTATTGAGAAAAGAGAGAACTAAAATAATTTTTAAATGATCAACATTTCTTAAACACATATCTGTAATAGATATTGCTAGAACTTTTAAACTGAGATATAAGAAGTTTTGATTAAATAAATTAGGATGCTTCTAATTTTCATCCTAGCCATTAATTAATTCTTCTTTGACTCAAAATTAAACAGACATACATTCACCTATGTCTCAAAGAAGTTACCTTTAAAATTGTGGCAATGCATCCACTTTAATTACTACAATGTTTATCAAGATATTTAGTAAAAATCATTGTCAAACCTGTAAGGCTGCTCTCCTGTGTGGGTTCTCAAGTGCCGTGTTAGGTTCGCAGACCTTGGAAAAATCTTGCCACAGTATCTGTTATGAAAAGATGTTTATAAGAGAAAGTCAGTACAATTGACTTTGTTTCACTCAAGCCGCGTAGAAGCCAGATGCTTATTCCCGATTTAATTAATCCTGCATGGAACTCACATGTCTTTGGTATTTAAAATTTGCAATAAAGCCATTCTAAAGATATAAATAACTCTACAAACGAAGGCTGCCGTTACGAGATCTGGTTGAATTTGGTGATGCATAAACAAGCAGTTTATGAAAATAGACTTTCGTTTTGATGACCCCCATACGCCTCTTTTATTAACTCTGTATCTTTATATTCATGAAACTGAGCCAGACAAGGAGATAAAAAAAAAATGACAAGAGTCTGTGATTCTGGGTTGATGTAAACAGATTTCAAATGTTTCAACTCATTTTACATGTTAGCCGCAGTGACAACTCTCTGTACATTGAGTGGTATCAGAGCAGACAAGATTCTAAGACCTCATCCATCAAGGTATGTCCCTGGAAAATCTTTTCTGGAAACAGAGTGACATATTTTCCAAAGAGCAGATAAATTGATTTGCCTGAGTCAGATGCCACAAATTTCTGAAGACAATGTAGAAATTATAAGCGTAATTTATTTTTTAAAAAAGAAACAAAAAAAGGCTTGATGAGTAACAAGAAACTTATTAACTAGCTTTCTTCACTTATCGACCTTATTCGTCCTTCATTAATGGCCTTATTTTTCAATGCCACGACAATTAATAAATGTATGCTTGAGGACAGTAGTAGTATACTTCGGGATGAAAATAATTAACTGTGAAAGAAAATTCATAAATATCAAAGTGAAACAAGTAGATAGTATTTGGACTGCTTCCAACCTCATTTATCACAACCAAATGGCCTGTGTTAAAATTCTCATTTAATAATAATTTTTTAAAAACCACTACTTTTATATCTCACTAAATAAAGGGTACTTTGAAGTGCTCGAGATCTATCATGGTCGCGATTAATCATCCAATCAAGAATAATTTCCAAAACAAACAGCAGGGCCTTTGAAATCAGAGGGGAGATTTTTGGAAAGGCAGTCATAATGAACTTGGCAGTTACCTGCAGGTATAGCGCTCCTTGCCTTTCCTCAGGAGGTTCTCCGGCAGGGCGTTGGGAGGCGCTCTGAAGTTGAACATGGACGGAACTGACTGTAGGAGTTCACTGGCCTCAGGTTTCAGGGCACTGAAGCTCTCCAGCTTCTCCGCCATGTTTTCAATAGCTGACATCTGAAAGGCAAAAGCACGAAACCATGAAGGACCCATCTGACGCCTTTTCTTCTGTAATAATCCCTAGCAAACCATGAGCATCATTAATTAAAAGGAAGCATCAAATCTGCTGAATGAAACGGTCTGTAGAGAGAGAGGTCGTAGTGTCCCAATATTAAACAAACAGTAAGAGAATTTATTGATTTTGGAAATAATAAAGGTTATAAAGCTCATAAAATGCTGGGTATCCCTTTTCATAGGACCTTGGTGAGAGCATTTTATAATAATCTGATGTACAATTGAGCAATGAAATATATGAGAGATAATAAAGCTGAATTAGATTTTTATTAAATTAAGTGAGAGCATTGGTATCATGTTATGGATACCGACAGTAAACTGGAAATTATAGGGAAAGGTCCTGTAGGCCTTTCTAGTTAATAAAAACCATAGGAAGCATGGAGTCCCATGAAAAGAACTCACAGCATGAAAAACATCAAGTGTTTCAAAGTTCAGCTTAAGCCAAATGTGTCTAACTCAGAAAGAAAAATTAAATGGGTAAGAGGTGTTTTGCCTAAGACGATGTTTATTAATATCTGGAATACTACATTTTAAATGGGATCATATACAAAGAATTTTGATGACATATTCATTTGTTTTGGACAAAGACTGAGTGGGAAGGACAGTTCATAATATTATAACTTCATATTACATAACTTGGCATGGGTGTTATAAAGGGAGTAATTAGTATAATCACATTCTTAGAGAAGTATTCTTGGAAGAAATCTATGCTAATTCTTCCCATCAAACAATCTTATTTTGCTTATAATCTTCAAGTTTTTGTCCACCTGCGTATGTATTTGACACAGTCACAATCAGAGGGTGGCACTGACTTTTAAAGTGACTTGATCCTTAGCGTCCACAGTTAGTGGGACTATCCCCTTTCTTTCAACACGCTCAAAATGTTGAGTTTCCTCAGTGCTTACATTTTATTTGGAAGCTGCTTACTACTGAATTTTTAAGCAGAAAAAGCAAACTCTCAGGCCGTCTTGTTAAATCAACTCTCCCATTATTTATTTGGTTCTCAGGGCACTATGCCACTGGAGAGCTCAGAGAGCTGTTAAAAAGGTGTTTGCACTCTATATGCACTCTGTATGTTTCTCAAAGAGCTGGGGTGGTAGACCAGAAGGCTCCAAGCAAGGATTAAAAATGGTAACGACTGCACAGTCAAGCAACTGTTCAACCCAAGAGGATGATTCTTTTGCTGATGAGATGGCAGGACAGAGCTGGAGGCCTAATTTATAAGCTCAGGTTAAAAATAAATAGCAACACTTCCTACTCAAAAGGAAAATTAAAAAAATAATTCATTCCGTGGACATGCACCTGGACAGAACACCATTGACTTCTTAAAGTAGAGCAAAATCTTCACAGAATGTCCTGAACATGATTCTCTTCTTACAAAGGGAATATTTTATGCTCACTTCTTCAAATGACTATTCATGTTGTAGTTAGCTCTCTTTCTTTTCCCTTTATCCTGGAGCCTGCCCTTTCATTTCATGCTGGGACTCCTACAAATTGCAACGTACAGGGTTCCACTGCCAATTTGCCAAATGTCTTTCATCAAACACGGTGCAAAAAAATCTCAGAGGAAAGTCAAGATACATTTACTTGTCAGACGACAAATGTGAACGCATTGGGAGGCAGTAGGGGCTGTAAGCTCAGGGGTTTGATTCATAATCACTCAGCTGCTAAAACATTCTCCACAGATGCAAGCGGACAGCACATTTGTCACTATGAAGGATTTTGACATGTACTGATCACAGGGCAGAGATACGGAATGATGCTGCTGCTCAGAGAGGTTGGTGGAAACTCTGTCCCTGAAGGATTTGGTCATTATCCCCCTCTAGCCAGAGCATTAGCATTTTCATATTACTTAGGATTTTATTTATTAAAAATCAATCCAGAAATATTTTATGATACTAATTTATTTGCATTTATTCCTTCTAATTGTTCCTTGTAGAAAATCATTTTGATATTCCGCCCTCCATGGAATAAATTGTCTGAGTGAAAAATGACCTCTAGCCTTCAAGCTGATTAGCAGTAACAAGCCAGGGTAAGGGTCATGATCGCATATATTTATTGGGCAGAATAGAAAGTGCATGGGTGATGATTATAAATGTTTTATTTATGTACATTTAATATGTGAGTAAAGTTTCATTATCTAGTGGTTTTAAATCATTTGAGTGTCCGCCCTGCTGACACACTCAGATTCCTGTGGCAATACATCTTATAGAAACACTTTTCCTTTTATATGGAAAATATCTTACTCATGACTATTAGTATTCTCGGCTTTCATCTATAGCTCATATAAACTACAAGTCCTTTAAGTTATTTAAGAGCAATTGGCTGTTGGGAAATGTGTCTTGCTTTAGTAGCTGCTAATAGCTCCTTTTGAAGAAAGATCACTGTGATTATTTTACCTCAAACTGTTTTGATTTGGGAAAACCATCAAGAAACAAGACAATATATTATGGGCTTGATGACTAATAATGACATTCTTAAAGATAATAGGGGTTACCCAAGTGCCTCTGCATAAGCCACCCCCACCTTGGGCTTCTGGTGTCAAAAGGAAGGAGGATTAACTTTGAGTGGGGAAATGGGAGAGACGATGGGAAGTGAGCTGAGGGTAGCTATTAACACTACACATAAACACACCACCACTTTCTGTCTGGCTAGTTACAACTGAGCAACATAAAAGCCATCACTGAATCCTTCCTTTCATTTTCATAAGATTTGTTCTCATAGCACTTGACCTCAGTTAAAAAGGATATATTTCCCCATTAGAACCAATAGAAATAACTTAAACATTTGCAAGTTGGGTAGTTTAGCAGTTCTGTGACCAACCTCAGCCCTAGTGTCAGTATTTCAAATGAAGATGTTGGATTTAGATGAGCTTTATTTAGCGTATGTGTCAACACCCCCACTTTCTTTGGCTATAAGGTCTGACTTATACGATGTTCCTCTTGAAATAACACCCATTTTACAGAAGTGGTAAGTTTTGACATTCATTTTTATAAGGTCTGACTTGATATTTTAAAAAGATGAATTGGCCACAGACAATGGGGAAGTGAGGGCCTGGGGAAAGGGGTGGAGGTGGGCTAGAGAAGTTAATGGGGGGAAAAGGGGGACATATGTAATACTTTCAAGAATAAAGAATTATTTTAAAAACAAAAAAAATGTTGAAGTTAAAAAAACGATGAATTGAGATAAATGGAACAGTATTTATTTTTCAATTATGAAAAATCCAATGAAGAGGGCAACATGTACTACTATGAATAAGCCATTTGCTGAGAGTGGGAAAACTAAAGGAGGAAAAGATAGATCATATATTTTAGAAATGTATTGCTCTACGCCCTATTAATGTCATAGGCTAATCTCTGATCTGTAAATGACAGTGATTTTTTATGGAACAGTAATTTTTATTTATATATATAATAGTTGTTGATGGTATCTGCAGCCAGATGTCAGGAAAAGGAAGTCATTTCACCCCCTTCCAGTCCCCAAGAGGCTATTAACTTTATACTGACGCAAACTAATATTTAGATACAACTCCCTCATTTTTAGAAAAAAAAGTACCTATATTCAAGTAAAGTTAGTATTTTTAAAAACATTTCAGCAGGCAAGATATCATCAATGGGCTCCTAAGTACTTAGCTTAACATTGTTATCTGGCAGCCAATAATTGATGACATAAAGAAGTTTCTCATTAAAACTATTAAAGTGACAATCTGATTAAAAGAAATGATATGTCCAATGACACCATAAATTATGTGACCCAATGTTTCACAAATTAGAGTACACATGCCTTTATCATAAAATAACTAACTTTTCATAAATAACTTCTGATGGGAAAGTTTGTAGATTTGGTAGTTTTCTATATTTATTCACTTGATAACCTTGAGAAGTCTCAAAATTATGGCCATTTGGGGGGGAAGTAAATATTCATATTTTATCATTATGTCACTCATGTATCACACTCAGCAATCATGATTATTTAGAGGTTTTTTTTTACCACTAAAAGGTAAAAGCATGTATATTTAACGTTTCCCACTAATATCCATGTTTTATAATACACATATAAATCACAGCTCTGAAGAAAACCTATGAACCAATGAAATGAGTGTGTTTTCAAAGAACTGCAATGGGAGTTCCTATACTGTTGTATTATCAGCAAATGGAATCTAACTTAAAATCTGAAATGGGCTTCAGAAGATGGTAGAACCACGGCCATTTATGTAGGGGACAGCACCTTATGCTTGAAGCAGCTACCAATATAGCCACTGGGAAGTAATACTCCACCATAGAAAGTGAGGACCTCGAAGCACCTTGAGACTCAAGACCTACCCATGCCAGGAAAGGCAGATGAGAAATACTGGAAATATAGGCCAGGGTAATCAAAGAAAAACCTATACAACTTTGCCTAAGTCTCTCTCTCTCTCTCTCTCTCTCTTTCTCTCTCTCTCTCTCTCTCTCCCCTTATACTTTTGAAATAAATGAACTTAATCCTTAAAAGTCTATCAGTATGAGAAAAAATCGTAATTCATCTCCTATTCCATAAAAGAAAGAAAAAGGAGGAATTTCTGATAAAGGAAAACCAACATCAGATAGAGGAAATAAGTGTTAAAGTGCTCCAACTTCAAATAATTTATATATAATTTTATGTAGTGACTAAAGAAAAATTGAACTGCATTCCAAAATTTTACCCATACCTCAAAAATCAGAATATTTGAGTGAACAAAGAAAATGAAACAGCAAAAGCACATACACGCAGAGGGAATTTTGTAATCGGTGTTATTTACATACATTTCAATTGACCCAAGGCTTCTTTGAGAGTGAAAACTAAATAAACACTATATTTTTCTTGAATAAAAAATAAAGTTGTCCCTTTATTGTTTATTAACTGACAACTGACTGGAAATGTAACTAAAAGCTAAGGAAGTGAGACCCAATGCTAAAAGATCCATTCATTAGCTGGATATAGTTTTTAAGCATTTATTCTTTTTTCTCCATATAGCTAAAACCAAGTTCTGCCCTGGGATATATGGATGTATTTCCAAGTCAGCTTGTGTCTACACATAAGTTCATGTTTTATCCTTTTGAAGCCTTTATCAAAAGCATTTTTAACATGCAGATATGGGCTCCCCCAAATAATGGTTGTTCCCACTTAGTGACCTATCTCAAAGCCTCTGCTAATAACATGCTCCCAGGTGCTCAAAAAGAGTTCTACATCAAGGTATAATTATGTGGACTGAGTCAGATTTATAGAATCAACTTCCTAGAGCATTCTAAATGTCCAATTATAATGGAAAATATTTCACAGCTTCACAAGTTGAAAAACTATCTACTGAAGCCATATCATTGAATAGAAAGGGGCTCAGAATTCTTTATGCCTGTAAAGCAATTTAGAGTATAAGTTGTCCTTTTAATGCTACATTATTTTAGTCAAAAATATAAGCAGGAAACTTACCCAAGTTCTCTGATCAGGCAGTTGGAACTGGGAGCAAAATTGAAACAAAAACAAAAAATTACTTCTGTATCGGTATCTTTACCAAAATCTATCCTTTGAGAAATTAACATTTATACTAACTTAGTAATTTTGCTTATCGGGTAACTATACCTTAAGTAAAAGCTGTGGACATGAAAAATAAATATTTTATAACACTGCTGAGTCTCCTCTATTTATGTAAATTAAATTTTAGAATCGTTTATAAACTAGAATGTTCTTTTCCCAAGAAAGCTAAATGCTGTCTACTACCAACTCTTAAATAGCAAAACAGATACTTATTGTTTTTACTCATTGTAGAACAAGATTCCTAAATTTTACTTAAATAGCTAAAAATAGCAATTTCCTGAAAAAATATAGTCTCTTGTATTTTTACAATGTTAATAACAAAGAAAACAAAATATTTACTCAAATGTAAATCACTGACTAACAAAAAGTTATGTACTTGGAAGTACACTGATTGACTTTTACTAGCATGGGACTCAGGCTATCAGTAATCAGAACACCTTAATTAAGAACTACACAGTCTAGTTATTTATGACAAGAATCACTGAAGAAAACATGATGGACTTAGAAGCTCTTCCAGAAAACACAAATGTTATACCCTTAAAAATATCATTTTGAAGCTAGAGGAGTTCATCACCACCAAACCAATATTATATGAAATGCTGAAGGGTATTCTTTAAGAAGAGGAAGAAGAAGAAGAAAAAAGTAAAGATAAAAAATATGAACAACAAAGTGGCAACAAATACCTATCAACAATTGAATCTAAAAATCAAACGAATAAAAAATCTGATGAACAGAATAAACTGGTGAATGGAATAGAATCCGGGGCATGGAGATGAACAGATTGACAATTCTCAGGGGGAAAGAGGCTGGGCAGGGGTGTCGGGAAGAGATTAGACAAAGATCTTATATGCATGTATGTATTACCTATGGACACAGACAATAGGGTGGTGAGGGCCTGGGACAGGGTGGGAACCAGGTGGAGGGAAGCTATAGGAGGAAAAAAGAGGGATCTATGTAATAATTTCAACAATAAAGATTAATTTTTTAAAAAAGTTCTGCATAAGAAAAAATATATATATATCATTTTGCCTGGTTTAACGGATATGCCTTGCTATGATAAGTTTTAGAATATTTAATAAGGAAGGCACAGTTTTTAAGGATGAAATGTTTATTACAAAAGTAATATAAAAATAAGAAACACTTGTTGAAAGCAAAGTAGAAGATGAAGGACAGAAGACTTAAGTGATTTCACATTAATTTATAATTGATACCTTAGAATAAAACTATTTTTTTCTCAGTTTTTTTGGATGCAGTAACAGCATACATAGTGGGACACTTTATACAAAAGAAAATAAAAATGAATAAAATTCAGAAGTAGAAGTAAAACAGAATCTCTCCTGCAAGTGTACACAAAGCCAAACATCTGAAAGCAAAATGCATACTTTGTTACTAATATTAAATATATAGGAAAATCAAACTAAGGAATAGTAGCCAGTTTTACAATAATGTTATTGTCCAATGGCAATTCAAATGAGCTCCCAATCTGAGTAAAGTACTCAACACAGAAATCAATGAAAAGGACATTCCAAAAGTCACACAGGATTATCACTCCCTCTATCTCACCTACTTGTAGCTGTATCTATCTCCTTTTCAAAAATAACCTCAAATAAGACTTCACAAATAATTTTCAACTACTTAGGAAGAACCTCTACAGTATTTATTTCTCTATTATATTAAACTAACTTATTTATAAGAAAAAAATATTCCACTTTGCGTGGCTCAGTGGTTGAGGATCGACCTATGAACTAGGAGGTCACAGTTCAATTCCCGGTCATGGCACATGCCTGAGTTGTGGGCTCAGTCCACAGTGTAAGGCATGCAGGAGGCAGCCAATCAATGATGCTCTCTCATCATTGATGTTCCTATCTCTTTCTCTCCCTTTCCCTTCCTCTGTGAAATCAACAAAAACATATTTTAAAAAAATAGAAGGCTAAATAGTCCTCTAATGGCCCAATGGAGCAAACATACTTCTTTAAGCATTGAACCAAGAAGTTAAATGATAACCAGCATTTGTTTTTTAATTTTAATGTACCTATATCTTCTAGGTATTTTGGTAACAATTTTAAAAATGTGTGTTATTGCCCTAACTGGTTTGGCTCAGTGGGTAGAGCGTCAGCCTGCGAAGTGAAGGGTCCCAGGTTTGATTCCGGTCAAGGGCACGTACCTTGGTTGCGGGCACATCCCCAGCAGGGGGTGTGCAAGAGGCAGCTGATCGGTGTTTCTCTCTCATAGATGTTTCTAACTCTCTATACCTCTCCCTTCTTCTCTGTAAAAAATAAATATATATTTTAAAAAATGTGTTATTATTCCAAAAGCAGTAAGATGACCTAATAATCTTTCAATAAAATTCAATAAATATTTATGATGGCATTCACCTTGCACTGATTAAAAACTGTGTGAAGGGACATGTTAAGTAAAATACAAAAACATACAAAAAATGTAATTTTCAGGTTTTCCCATAAAATACCACTACCAAACATTTATATATCTACTAGTGGCCCAGTGCACGGATTTGTGCACATTGAAAGGAAATTAATTAGAATTCCTGGGGGAGAAGGGGCGCTGTGGCTCGAAGGGTGTCTGCAGAGTGAGTGGGGTCCCTCTAGCAGGTGGGGTTCCTTGGCCTGGCCTGTGGGGATTGGGCCAAAACTGGCTCTCTGACATCCCCTGAGGGGCCCCAGAGTGCAAAAAGGCATTCTGCAAAGTTGCTGTCATACAGGGTGTGGAACGCAAACACAAGTGTGCAATAAACTAGATTTGGGGCTGACAGTGCTCCAGCAACAATATAACCCACAGCCAAAGGTGGAATCGCGTGGCCCTACAAGGAATCGGGCTTCCTTCTCTCTGGTTTTGGGATGCATCACCTGAGAACTGCCACTGCCAAGTCACCACAGCTCGGAAGCTCCTGCGTTGAGTGTCTGTACCCTGGTGGTCAGTATGTGTCAAACCTACCAGCAGGTCGGATGGTCGTATAGCCTTTTATATATATAGATTTATAGGTTTCCCCTAAAGCAGTGGTTCTCAACCTGTGGGTCGCGACCCCTTTGGGGGTCGAACAACCCTTTCACAGGGGCTGCCTAAGACCATCGGAAAACACATATATAATTACATATTGTTTTTGTGATTAATCACTATGCTTTAATTATGTTCAATTTGTAACAATGAAATCGGGGGTCACCACAACATGAGGAACTGTATTAGAGGGTCGCGGCATTAGGAAGGTTGAGAACCACTGCCCTAAAGCCTTGATAATATGTGTTCTCCTCTTTATAATGGACTAGAGGCCTGCTGCACGGATTCGTGCACCGGTGGGGTGCCTTGCACTGGTGCATGATCAGGGCTGGGGAGGGCTCTAGGGTGTGCCCGGCCCATTTCGCCCAGTCCTGATTGGCCAGACACTAGCAGCAAGCTAACCTACTGGTTGAAGCGTCTGCCCCCTGGTGGTCAGTGCACGTCATAGCTACCAGTCAAACGGTTGAACAGCTGGTTAGGCTTTTATATATATATATATATAGATGGCAGGAGGATAGTTTACCGATATTTCTTTATATTCACAATGAAATGATCCTGCATTCATTAATAATAAGATTGACCTTAAGTACTTCCTCATGCCAAGCACATTGCTAACCATGTTAGTGCATGAAGCTGATCCTTGCAGCCACCCTGGTGCAGCTGGAAGGAGTGTTGCCATCACACTGACAGAGAAAGCTCAGAGAGAGGAACTACACTGCTCAAAACCTAGTGAAGCCACTTGCAGATCAGTTATTTCTGGCCTCAAACTCTGGGAAGTTTTTGTTGTAATTAAATGTATATGCCTATAATATCCTTATATGCATTTAGTTATCATTATAATTTGTTTATGGGTGGATCTTGAGGCTAGATAGAATTTCATAGAGTAGGAAAAAGAACAAAAAAATTCTACTGGAACTTAAAAACATTTGAGGCTGATTTTCTGAAGGTTTGATGAAAATAGGGTGACTCAAGTTTCTCCCAGGCCAGTCTCTACATCCCAGTGACATCACACATGAAAATAGCCATGATGGTTAGAAATTAATGAAGTAGTTTTGTAGTCATTAGTAAATAGCCTCTACCCCAAGCACCCTGAATACCCAACCCACCCTGTTGCCCTGTTCTCTTCCCCAAAAACCCTGTAGACTGAGCCCCCTTAGAGCAACTGTAGCAAGAACAGCTGGTGTGGGAAGGGCTCCAGAACCCTGCTCCAGAATGCAGGAGTCCATTCGGATTGGTCAGTCTTCATGACATCCAAAGTATTAAATATTTGATTATCACTGATGGGTCCGGTTCTAATAGCAACACACAGCAATAGGCAGTCCTTCACACCAGGCATCACACTCTTGTGTGGAAAGGAAAACCACTGCATGTGATCCACCAGGCATGTCTGTGAAGATTCGAGGGCATGACTGCCCTGCTCTCTGCACTATACAGGAGCGTCATCTTTTGAGATCCTTCAATACACTGGGGATATTAAAAGACAGCATATTTTCCCACCGGTGTGGCTCAGGGCACATGCCTTGGTTGAGGGCTCAAAGCCCAGTGTTGGGTGTGTAGGAAGCAGCCAATCGATGATTATTTTCCAACATTGATGTTTCTATCTCTCTCTCCCTCTTTCTCTCCAAAATCAATAAAAATATATAATTTTAAAAAGATAGCATATTTTCTTACATTCTTTCATTAAAAACAAGTACATACTATATTTGTGACAGCTGCATGCACATGTGAAGTTATTGGTAGACAAAGTCTCCCATCTCTTGAACCAGGAAATTTCCCTTGGCTAGCTAGAAATCTTTGAACTCCAGAGAATAGGGACCCTGCATCCAACTCCCTCATCCTATCTAATAAAAAAGCAATATGCAAATTGACCATCACTCCAACACATAAGATGGCCGCCCCTATGTGGACACAAGAGGGCCAGCAGGAGAGGGCAGTTGGAAGCGACCAAGTCTGCAGGGAAGGACAGTTGGGGGGGACCCAGGCCTGCAGAGGAGGACAGTTAGGGACAACCAGCCCTGCAGGGGAGGGCAATTAGTGGTGACCAGGCTGGCAGGGGAGGGCAGTTAGGGGTGACCGGGCCAGCAGTGGAGGGCAGTTGGGGGTGACCAGGCCAGCAGAGTACGGCAGTTAGGGGTGACCAGGCCGGCAGGGGAGAGCAGTTAGGGGTGATCAGGCAAGCAGGGGAAGGCATTTAGGCATCAATCGGGCTGGCAGGGGAGTGGTTAGGGGGTGATAAGCCTGGCAGGCAGAAGCAGTTAGCGGCAATCAGGTAGGCAGGCAGGCCAGTGGTTAGGAGCCAGCAGTTCTGGATTGTGAGAGGGATGTCCGACTGCCCCTTTAGGCCCGATCCCTTGAGGGGTCCCAGATTGGAGAGGGTGCAGGCTGAGGGACACACACCACTCCCCCATGCACAAATTTTGTGCACCGGGCCTCTAGTCTTACAGATAAGGAAACTAGGAGCCAGGTTCACTGGGTCACTGGAAGACACTAAATCCCAATAGTTTTTTCTTCATTATGCCATGTACCCATAGCATTTAATTTAGAAGTGCTTAATGACTAGATTTTAAAGATAATCAGAATAGGAAAATAATTTTATTACTGTAATTAAACATAACTATAATATAACTATAATATCCTTATAAGCATTTAGTTATAATTAGAAGAGAAATTACTAAGAGAGATACATTTTGGGGGCAATATCTGACACTAAATGCATATTATACTCAGGGTAAGGCCCGCAAGCGCAGTTCAGATCAGCCTAAATATAATATACTAGCAGTTCATAAAATTCATGCACTTGTGACCGGGGGGCAGAGGGGGTCCTCACCCCGGCCTGTGCCCTCTTGCACTCCGGGAGCCCTTGGGGGATGTCCGATGGCTTCAGAGGCAGGAGAGGCTCCCACCACCGTCGCTGCGCTTGCCAGCTGTGAGCCAGGCTCCTGTGTTGAGCGTCTGCCCCTTGACCATCAGATGCCTCATAGCAACTGGTTATTCCACCATTTGGTCAATTTGCATTTTAGCCTTTTATTATCTATATATATAAAAGCCCAGCAACCAGAACAGCGGAACGACCAGAACGACCAGTGGCTATGAGGCACACTGCGGCAGCCAACCAGCCTGATCCAGGCCCTGATTTCCCCCTCCACCTCCCTCCGCCCCCGATCTGGCCAGCCCAGCCCCTGATTAGGGGTGGGGCCGGCCGGCCAACTGGTCATGGCCCCTCCCCCTTACTGGCGCGGCCCAATGGGCCCCCATCGGGGTGGGCCATCCGGACCGAACCTATGCACAAATTTGTGCACCAGGACTCTAGTATAGGATAAGTGATAAAAATGTACTATTTTAGAACTTGCTTCTTTTCCATAAAGTAAATGATATCATTCCTTAGCCTTCCTATATAAAATGAATACTAACTGGAATATTTTTAACCCTTTTAACACTAAACTATACATATTTTCTCAGTTTGAAACATAGAGAATCTTTGAGCAATGATAGGTTTCTCCAGCTAACCCAGAAGATGGTATTTCAGCTCTCCTACTCTGCTATTCAAGACTTTGGGAAGGCACTTGAAAAAGTGAAGAAGAGATAACAGACAGGGCATGGAAGGGTGGTGGAAAAGAGTCATATCCCAAGGTAATATAACTTAATTACCTCTTAACTTTCTATGATATAGTGTACATAAAATTCCACTAATTTTATTAGAGGAGCATGATTTTTGGTTTGAATATACTGAAACAGAACAAATTAGTTTACAGTTTGGAAGCATTTTCATAAAACTTTTGATTACTAGCTATATAGACCAGAGCTTGTCTCTTTAAAAAAATAAAAATAAAAATAAAATATCATTAAATTAAAAAGCCAGATTCAAGACGTTATATATTTGTTCTTATAATATAATTCTCCACATTTTTATTGATATGTAAACCAGTTATTAAAAATTGACCGAATATGTAGGAACATAGAGATAACCAATTAGATAACACTGCTTTGTATTTTCCTTGCAATGAGAAACTGTATATATTTTGATAAAGGGACACAACTCCACTCAGCAAGTAGCTCTGTGTATTGTGGTGAATTCCTGAGCAATTACAGAACTTTCCTGGAATGCCCAGTGGTCTCTAGATAAATTCCTTCACCCTGTATGGTAACAACATTTCAGGTAGACGCATTTCCTGCTTTTATCTAAGCACTAAAAGAACCTTTGTGAGTTTGGGATGAGTCACGGTGTATCCCTTTCTTACTATCAGTAACTTTTAAGCATAAAAGACAACGTCAATATTTATTCTCTTAACTGAATTTTGCTCAGTACAAAATACATTTTGGCTCAACAAGTAGTCAATAGCAGACTATCACTGAACACCAAAAGCATGATATCTTTACACATATTTTAATTACTTTTTCTTTAAAGAGTATGGATTTTAATTCTGCTAGAATTTCCTGTGTTCTTCCACACCAGCGTCATAGGAAATCCTAATGTTCTCAAGATTTCTTTTCATTTCATTGCACCTGCTCTTCAGGATCAACAAGTTAGTTTACAAGCTTCAAGTCTCAAATCCAAAATACTTACTTGTGGGTGAAATAAGAATCCTGGAGAAGGTCTCAAGTATTTCTCTTTTAAAGCTTCAAGTGGGTCAGTTAGTTTTCTTTTCTCTACTCTGAAAGGTTAAAATTAGATTTGGGATATGAATCAGACTCATATATCAATTACTACACAATCACTGACATTTAAAACAGCTCACAGTAAAGCAAATGGTAGGTTTCTGGGAAGCACACTGATAAAAATATAAAGGCATCTGTTCAGTTCTTAAAGAATACTTATGGCACTTCTAGGCATGCAAAGAGAGGAGGTCCTATTTATATGGAAAAATCCTATTGAATGACTAGTCATTATAATGAGGAAATATTTCAAAAAAATGAAGTCATGAAATCAGAGGCAACTGGTGATAAGTCTGTACCTTTCCACTCACTTTGTAGACAAGAATGCTTGGTGACTTTGAAATCGTGAGGACAGGGTTCATTTTGAAAATTAAAATTATTTTCTACCAAGAAGGTGCTCCCCCAAATATTCATAATATCTCTTCCATATTTGCCAATAATGGCAGGAGAGTTTCTAAGCATACTGTACACCCTGCTAGCCACTGTTTGAGGTGTAAGCATCTTCTTTTGGATGCCACTGCTGATAAACAGGGCAGGTGAAGCGGGGAGGTGGGTGGGAAGAGGATGAGGATCTATTTGAAGATAGAGAGCGACATCCAAAACTTATATATATAGCCCTCTGCATTAGAAATGTTTGTCATTCTATTTTCTATTAAGCATATAGGAAATGACATGACTTACCAACTGTGGGTAAGTTTCTTTTAAAAGCTTGAATAAGTACACTTTTAAAATAGAATCAAAATGAATAAAAACAGCTACCACTGCTTGAAATTTTATATATGCTAGTTTTGCATACACTATTTCACTTATTAAAATAGGAGCTCTTCTATCCTTTTGATGGGTGAAAAAATATTTAAGACAGGAAAAGATGAGATTTCAACCCAGTTTTTACACTAAAATGGGTGTAGTCCTTTCACAAGTTTGGTAGAATGACAGGCTTAAGGTCTTAGTTGAGGCAAATACCAGAAAGAAGATTGAGATAAAAGTAAGCAAAAGTAAAGTTAGGAGACGGTAGACACGAATATAATGGGTTAAAAAGTCCATTTCATTGGGAGGGTCTAAGAAAGAGAGTCTGAGAAGTTATCTTCACAAAGGATATATCACTGAGTTGAAAATACAACTCTATGGGCAATGTGTAACAGACAATCTACACACAAAACATGGCAGATCTGTTTTCCATTATTTTCCTTCTCTTGTAATGGGTCTGCCACAGGAATTAAAATTAAGATATAATAATTTTTTTGCGGGGGAGGTACCCAAGCATGATATACGGATGGCTCTGATATACTTTTGATAGTCCTTTTTTATTCCTCTTGTCATTTTCAAGTAAAAGTATCCCTTAACATACTAGCAATGTTTCTTGTTTAATGTGTTGTTGATAATATGGGTTGAAAAAAAGTTTAAATAATAAATTTTATAACTCTAGTACCTATTAAGCAAAAGAAATTCAATAAATATTATTAAATGAAAGAATAGTTTGTCTCTTGTCCTGGCTGGGTAGTTCAATTAGTTAGAGCATCGTCCTGATACACCACAGTTATGGGTTCGATCCCTGGTCAGGGAATACACAAGAATCAATTAGTGAATGCATAGTAGAACAACAAATTGACTCTCTCTCTCTCTCTCTCTCTCTCATCTCTTCCTCCTTCCTTTCCTCTCTCTCTCAAATCAATTAAAAAAAGATTGCCTCTTCACAAAAGAGAACCTGACAAAAATATGCAAATACTTTCAGCTTAAATAATTCCAATAAAAAAGTATCTACACCTTTCATTAACTCCTGATGATGTTCAAGATTTGGTTGAGAAAGTAAATGTGGAAATGGTAAGATTTAAAATACATAATAAACATAATTACTGTTCTTCATACCTTTTAAAGAAAATTAGTATTTAAAAACTAAATCATTCCGAATGGTCAAGTGACTGCTACAATATGCTGCATAACGAGCTTTTTATTAAGCATGTATGTGTCCCCCAAAGAATTTTTGGATGCATTCAAGGAAACTGGATAATGAAAGCATTAAACAAAGATGTGTTTTCTTAAGCCAACCACTCACATTATATACAGAACATTTTTGTGATTAATATTTCACTTACTTGGGGCTCCTAACAGGTTTATTTAGAAACAGAATATGAACAGTGTTTACCAAGGATTGTTGGTAGGCTGATAAAACGTAAACTCTTGCTGTTCTGTGTCCCATCTCATTCCAAATAACCTGACCCATTTAAGTACCCACACATATTTGCATTAATCCGTCAGGAGCCTCATTCTTCCGCCACTTGACAACTTGCTTTAAATATGACTTTCCCATATTTTCCACTTTAAAAAGAGTGTTTAAAAATAAATTTATTGTCAAAGGAAAGAACTCTGTGGGTCTATTCCAAAACCCCAAATTCAGAGTCATCCAAAAATAAGTCCAAACTTCAACTTTCTGAATAAAAACGAATTTCCTCGCTCAAACAACTTCACTTTCTGTTTTATTATAATAGTTAAAATGGTTGGTTAAACACTGTAACTCCATACCGTCAACACTAGCTTTCATGCCTATGTCCACACTTAAACGCTTCCCATCTACCCTTACCTGTAGATAGGGTCCATGAAGAAAGGAGTGGGTCTTGCATGCTGCAAGGAGCCATCTGATGCAGATCTTGGTTCAATGTTGCTTCCTTTCTTTTCCCCAAACACATGGTTTTTTCGAGGCTCAGTAAGCTTTGTCCCACTGGCTCTACTCCTACTGCCCATACTTAGATCCAGGGGCTGGTCTTGACTTGTGGCTGGCGTGGCTGAAGGCTTGGAGGGTACTGGAGTCAAGGGCTTCTCATCCTTTCGCTTAGTGGTGAGATCAAAGGGAGACTCAGAGCTTCCCTTCTGCAGTTTCTTTACTTCACTTGGTGATTGGGGTTCCATTTTCAAGGGTAACGATCTCAAGTCTCTATCAGGAAATGGGTACATTGACTGAGAGAATGCTGGAAAAAACGGGAGGGGAAACATGGAAGGGTAAGGTAAAGCTCCAACTTTTTTGTCTTGCAGCCCCACCAGTCCTGTTGAACCAAAGTATTTTTCAGCAATAGAAGCAATAGCCTTTATAGAATCATTCACAGCTCCTGACACCGCAGTCTGCTCCTCTAAAGATGGTGAGAAAATGGAATGATTGCTGTATTCTTTCTTATTATGTATTGAAGCCAGATTCTGAAGAGGGCTTACTTTGTCTTTGAACATTTTACCATTTTCTTTAAATTTTTCTTTATCACTTTCAATGTCACTTTCCAGATCAGAGCCCGAGGTTGTCTCCAGGTCACTGCCACTTGGCGTACTGACATCATCAAGGTCACTACTCTCTGACTGGTCACTGATTTTCTCAAGGGGCCTCTCTTCAGAGGACCTCTCGGGCTGGAGCTCCACTGGCTTATTGTCCCCTACAGGTGGGTGTTTAGATAGTGCCTTCAAAATATCCTGTGTAGCTGGCAGTATCTGAGGATGTGTCATGAGGGGACTTTGACTTTTGTTTGTCTGTTCAGTACTTGATAGTCCTTTAACAGGAGAACTAGCAGGTATCAAAGGAGGCCTGTGGTACAAGCCGGAAGGAAACAGACCAGGGAAGCTAAAAGAAAATCCAGGAGCTGTTGGAAAGGTAAGACCAGCAGGGTGCCTATTGGCACCAAAATAGTCAGCAAGGCCCGGGTTGGCATGACTCATATTAACCATGGACGTTTTATCCATAGCTGGGGTTCCAGGAAGTGAAATGCCTTGGCCAAAAAATCCACCTGCCGCAAAGTGGTTCTTGCCCTCACAAAACCTCCTGTGCTTATTTAAGGAAGACGTAGTGCTGAACATTTGTCCACAGTCTTTGCACTTGATTTGGGTTCTGCAATCAGCATGCATGCGCTTATGACGACAAAGGTTTGAAAACTGAGTATAGGATTTATGGCAGACCTCACCTGTGTGCAAACAACAAAAAAGAATCTCAGGCTTTATGGCAATTGCTTCTGAATTTAGCAAGTATCACAATTGGTTTACCCCAAATTTCAATTAGGAAGCCAGGACGAAATGTTGGAGGCACCAAGCTGGGCGCTCCGAACACAGAAAACCCCGTTTCACTAGATTCCAAAGCAAGGCATCCAACCTGACAAATGTCTTGAGGCAGCACAATTATTTCATATATATAAAAATATTCTTATCATCCCCATTGCATAATATGTGGCATCATATTTTTGTCCTTAAATATTCATGAAAAAGTCAAATCCCAGCAGACACTGACTTCCCACCCAATTGCTACTCAACAGAAACTTTCAAATGAACGTCTTTAGGTATAACATGAAACATAACAGGAACCCCTTCAACAGTTTAGACCATGTAAAGAACTCTATATTGTAGGCACCAGAACAAAATAAAACAGCCTTCCCCTCAACCAGAGACTTCACCTTTATTCCCTCTCCCCTTGGGGGAAAAAGCCTGTGACCGCTCTACCATTATTTAATTTGAATTATATCATATGCTCTCATCATTCACACATCAAAGCCACACAACAATGCACATTGTGTATTCTGAGACATTTTTAACAATCATTTTCATGATTTCAGAAAGACTGACATAATTTACAATGGCTCTATTTTAAGCCTGCAAAGGAAACTAAATTGAATGTAGCCCATCCTGCATTGCTGGTTCCCATGAACTATGATCACGTCCTCTGACTTCCCCTCACACCAGTGGTTGTGCTAACCTTCCTGCATTTATGAAACCCCTGTGCTTGGGAAACATGTCCACTTGTTGTCATATCTTCACCGGTTATCTCAGGGCTTGCCTTCTCTGTGCTATAGCCAACTACGGTAAAGCGGGAGGGCTGGGGGTGGGGACAGGGGTGGAGGGGGGGTGGGTAGGGAGGCACTCTGAATGCTCTGGGCCGGAAAGAACACAGCAGTGGGTGTGGCTGGGAAATAACCCTCTTCACTGAGAATTTGCAAAAACAGTTGCACATCTTCCTCCTCAAATATGTGCGAACAGATCTCAGTATATTTTAAGACCAAACTCGGTAACCCTTGAGAAGTCCTTTGCTAGGTAAGAATCCCACTGACTTACTTTATGGTGCAGCGGGATTATAGGATCCCATTTCCTAAGCATCCCATTTTTATTTTACTTTAGTAAAGACGAGCCCACTTTATATGGGAAGCTTAATGTAATGCTCCCGTGAAGGTTTAAGAGATGCAGAAATATGATATGCCTCCTCGGTAATTGTTGAAACAAATTTATAGAAGAAATTAAATTGAAGACAAAATATAACATTTATGGCTTTCATGTGATGGCTGTCCTTCAGCAGAGAGTGGCTGAGCCCCTGAGTCAAAGCAATAATAATTAAAAAAATAAAACTCACGCAAAGGAGATTTTACAGACCTTCAGTCACCTAAAACTCACCCAGAACTTGGATGATCCCACACACCACCAATAGGATGCAACCAAGTGATTCCATATCTAGCTCTTATATTACTAACAGTGAAAATGCATGACTACATATATCAGTGTGCTTAGTAATATGAAAGGAGTTTTCAATTGTGGGATGATTCATAACATTGTTGAGAAGCATAATAATCATCTTAATGGGAAGAGAAGTGATTACTTTTCAAGTCATTATTCTGGAATATATTGACCAGAGTCTCCTTTAAAAGTATATACTAGTTAACCATATACAATATGTATGTGTATA
>NW_006291010.1:820082-827344 GCF_000327345.1 Myotis davidii
TATGAATTTAAATAGTATATATAATTAAATTCTTTGATATACTAATCAAAACCATATGACGTAGAGGGTAGAAGCAAGAAACTTTCACCAGTTATACTAATTCAGCTATGAGCAATAACAAGAAATAGTAAATGCAATGTTGGAATTATAAATGTACACTCATTAAGAAAGCGACACCTCCCCTCTGGCCATTAAAATGTCTTATGGGTATTCAACCAAGGTGGAAGCTTTTGAAGGGTTTGCAACGTTTTGGCAAAGGACTGTTGCCCTGTACACTTCTTTCTGAGAGCTCAAGGCATCTAGGAAAGTCAAGAGCTTCTCTATATTGAAGTAGAAGGTACATTTGACTGCCCTGGCTGTCCCTTGTGACCCGGATGAGCAGTTTCTGTGAGCGATCTCAAGAACACGGCATCTGGGATGTTAGGCAGAGGCACTGCTTTTCTCACTTGAAGGCCTGGCCCACCACAAACCACCAGGCCTGCAGGTAAACGGCTCAATTGATGTTGAAGTCTCTGCTCTACTGTAATTTTCTCAGTAATAACGAATTAGCCAGCAGTTAACATTGCGTTTTTCTACTTATTAAACAAATTAAGAGGTATTTTGAATATATTCAGCCTATTAGAGCATGTGGTTTCTATTTGGGAAGCTGGAGGTTTCTGTAAAGCAGTGAGTAATTACCTTAGCGATGGTGACTTTGGGCTCAAGCCTGGCGGTGCACTGTAATAAGAGACAGTTGCCATAAACACACCAGTGGGGGTACAGCGTGGTGTGTGGCCTTCTGGTGAGAAACAGATATCAACTCTAGGTGAACCTCCTCCACCCCAAAGCCTCCACACCAACTCCTCTTTTGTTCTGAAATTACATGGCTATTATTCATAATTACCCCATGATTCTCTGTCAGATTTTGTATTTGAAGAAAGCCATCTGCTATTTAAATTTACCAATAATTACTGAAAATACATTCATGGGAAATCATTTGTGCAATCTAATTGGAAAGGGACACCCTATAGCACTTTAAAGTGAAATACTTGACTTCAGCACAATTAAAATTCCAGATCCCAGAATCTCAGATGATAGCAGGCTGTATTTTCTGACTTTCATTTTAAATAATAGAGAAAGCATTAAATGGGGGCTGCTAATTTGTTGTGGTCTATTTCACTCCCCCTCCCCCCACCCCACCAAAACTTAATACATTTATTAAAAATGTATTTCTGAAAAATCAGAAATAATTGAATTACGTACACCAGTAGTATTTGCAAGGACATTGTTAGAGCATTGCAAGCTAGAGTCTTGCTTTTTTGGAGACAAGAAGTCTAAAATTTCTATTGTATACTTTATTTCCTGCAACTTTCAACAGAGCTTCCCCAAGGGAGGCCAGAGCACCCTTTTGTTTATCAGCTAGTCCTCTTCACTCCACCCAGGGAACATGTGAGCCAAACGGGACTCTAGTGTAAGCTGGAAAAGGAACGGAAAGCTCTGTTGGTGCTTAGAAGCACAAAAGAGGGCTGTGTCAAGGCCAAATGGAGGAGTGCTAGTCTCTGGCATCTCCACGTTGGCACTGAATAATTAGGGTTTTTTCCATTAGGTCCTGTAGTAGTGTCTCCTATACCTACTACAAACCATTGAGTATTTGTCAAAAACACTGTTTTGCAAGGGTTCCCAAGTCAGAGATGGTGCCAACAACCAAGTAGGCTTCAACCAGTCCTAAGCTTATCTGGATCCAAAATCAATCTTGACGTTTGTAGCACAGCTCAGTGAGTCACTGTGTTTACATGCCCAGCCGCGCAATGGATCAAAAGGAGTCCAGAGTTGCTGCCCAGATGGACTGAGAGCCACTGGCTTTCCTGATGAAATATTTCGGCACAATACAGAGAACAGGAGTGGGTGGACTGCAGAAGAACCAAATGAGGGCTTTATTTTGCTTTATTTGAAGTGTGTTACTAAAGTGTTCGGATTGCACGAAAACACACACACCACTGCCTTACAGACCCAGTGTGTCCGGCATCAGAGTGAAAATGTTCTGCTTTTCCAGTAACTGAGAACTCCCGACCCGCAGCCGGGGATCAGCAGCCAGGAGCAGGTTGAAGGGCATTTTACTTCCTTCTCTCTCTCCCCACACAGACACTCACACACGTACACACCGAGCCCTAAGCCCACTCCCCAGGTGGGGCTCTTCCGGCTCTGTCTGATCCAGAACTGGTTTTTATCACTTCATCTCGGTCACCCGTATCTGCTATTTGTGTTTTACAAAGCCACAGACGTTTTCAGCGTGAGACCAATCTGGTCGTCTCTATTAAATCCTACAGCCCAGGGAGGCTTCCCTCTCAATATTTAACAACTTCTCTTTTCCCTCCCTGTGATTGATTTCATCTCAAAGGAAACACCCCAGGGACCACAGGCAAAATACCATGGATCTGGTCTTAAAAGATTTGCTGGGATTAGAAAATAGCCCGACTGGAATGGACCATAAAGAGCTAATGTGGAGACCCCTCTAATGGCCATGTGTGGCCACTCTCTTGATCACAGTGCCTTTTGGACGAGAGACAGATGCAGGAAGAAGGGCTGGAGTGTTAAAAACTTACAGATAAAGGGCTTCACACTGCTGTGGATGTGCTTGTGTTGTTTGAGGCCCGATGAAGTGGCAAACGTTTTGCCACACTCAGGGCAAGCGTGGGCCCGCGCACCAACGTGCTGAGAGCGAATGTGCCGCTGAAGGTTGCTAGGGTCCGTGAAAACCTGCTAGGAAATGAGTACTGATTAATCGAGAAACTTAATTCAAGGACACAATAAAGAAGACCAGGAATGACTCAAGAAGGAATTTGGTTGATGTGTTTTGTTTTTGTTTATCCCCCCACCCGCCGCCGAAGACCAAAAGCTCCTCTAGAGTCTAGGGCAGCGATGGCGAACCTTTTGAGCCCAGCGTGTCAGCATTTTGAAAAACCCTAACTTAACTCTGGTGCCGTGTCACCAGAGTGAAATTTTTTTGATCTTTGCAACCATAGTAAAACAAAGACTTATATTTTTGATATTTATTTTATATATTTAAATGCCATTTAACAAAGAAAAATCAACCAAAAAAAATGAGTCTGCGTGTCACCTCTGACACGCGTGTCATAGGTTCACCATCACTGGTCTAGGGAATGGAGTGTAAGTCATTTACTCTATATCCTTAGCATGAAGTGTCCATTGGTATCAGCTGAATGAAATAATTAATGACATTATTAGACCATATTTGGGCCTTTTTTATCCTAATCAGAAGTGATTGGAGTTGAATAATAAAATGCTGGTCATGACATTACTAAAATAGTATGCTATTTCCATCCTTTACATAAAACACACAATATGTACAAAGTTGGGGGAGCTTTTGACTAAAGTATCACAAATCTATCCAAGGAGTTCCCCTCGCTTAAATTCGAACACTGTGTTTTCAGTAAATTACCATTAAGCAAAAATTATTCCTTTGGACACTTTACTAACAAAAAAATAAAGAAAAACCACCAACACATCTGGGAGCAAAACATCTCTAGAGATCATTTCAAATGTCAAAATTTTCATGAGAAAAGATATTCAAATATTATGAAAAGTTTTTGCAAACTGAAATCAACTTTCATGACATTAGGATATCTTTCAGTTAACTGAGAAACATGAAAATTAAATAATTAATTAAATTAATTATTGTTCCTGGAATGGTCAAGGTGAAGTTCATTCATTTCATCCTTACGTTGTTCTGCAACTGGGCACTAAGGAACTATGCCTTTAATTAGAATTAAGTTTAATTAGAATTTATGGTGGGGATCTGGGTGGAAAAATCTGCAAATGTGGAAGTCTCCCATTCTTTCTGAATAGGCATTCAGAAACTTTATGTGACTTCCTCACAAATTGCTATTAAAATAAATCAGTAATGTGCATTGGATAAAATTTTCATTCTCCGTAAGGCTATAAAACAACCCCGTGCTGGCAAGCCAGTAGCGGAACCAGGAATTTACCGTGGATGTCTGACACCTAGTTCTGGAACTCACCATTAAGCCTCACTTCCTCCCTTACAAAAATAAAACGATACCCACTAAGTGTTTTTATACACTGCACTAATGCCTTTTAGCATACAGCACTCAGTCTACTTTTCTCAAGATATTTATAGTTTCCCCTCTCAAGGCTTGTTTTTATATATCGTAGCAAGTGATAGATTAAGAGAGAGCAGGATGACAGAGAGCCAAGTAGTCTACAAATTCACTGTACCTTGGCACAATTTTCACATTCATAGTGCTTTCCACTGTCATGTGACATCTGGTGGCGAATTAAATTGGACTTCCAGTTAAATGCCTTGGGACACTGATCACACTTGTATTCCCTCTCTTCAGTATGTGACAACATGTGTTTCTCCAGGCTGTTAAGAGAACAATTAACTTAATAAAGACACGGTGACAAAGAATACATTCATACCCAGAAGGTCATTTTATTACCAGTCCAACTGGCAATTACAGCAATAAGAAGGAAACGTTGTTGAGGTGAGGAGGAAGAAAGAAGGGAAACAGGCTTGCAACAGACAGAAGTACATTTTATGTTTCTGAGACTGTCTCCCACTAATGCAGAGAAGTGCCCCTGTTGTTAGGAAATAAATCTGCTACAGCTAGCAGGAACCAGTTGCCAATTTAGGGGCATGATAAACAAGTAGCTATTTGTCAAGCCTGGAGCCACTACACAATTCTGACAGTAACACATATTGCTAACACCCACTTAAATACAAAGACCCAAACAGAAAATGTTAAGAAAATGCTTCAGAACATGCAAGCAGGTATTCTATGTGATGTATATAACTTCTAGATTCAAAAAAGTACTTTTGTTTTTTACCCATGTCACCATATGGAAAGTGAGCTATAAGCTACCTATTCAATAAGCAACTTCCCAATGTAACCCTGGGATAGATGAATGGACAAGCAGATGGACTGATGGATGAATAGGTCTGTGTATAGATATAAAGGTATAAATACTGTATATAGAGAAAAATATGTATATATGTATTAATGTTGGAGAACAGAAAATGTGTAATATTTTAAGTGAATGAAATCTTAAAGACCCTCAAAAAAAAAAAACCATCAGAAGTTTCTCACATAGTTTCTCTATTTTAAAACTTAGAATACTTTTTCCTTCTCAATTGTTTTTCCCCTTATCTAAAATTGTCTATGAAATCTGCATGAATATAATAAAAATAAATATTATAGATAATGGATTAGTGTGATATTCAGAAGGCGTTTGCAATATTTTTTGCTAATTAAATACAAAAACACATAACACAGACTACCCCCGCGTAAAGTCACCAGAGCTCCATGGAGAAACAGCCTGTTTTCAAATTTGAATAACAAAATATACAAGAAGGGCCGTGAACATGTTGTTATGGCAAAGAGCAACAAAGTTATAGATCACGTCAAAAGAATGAGGGTGCCAACTTGAAGCGATGCCCACTGAACATATATGAGGAAATCTAAGCATCAATAAAAATAATAATCTCATCTTTTAACAATATCAATATTAAAAAACACACAAACAGAACCTCACTGGTCACCCTTGGAAGCTGTTGGGAAACCAAATAAGTATTCAGAAAACTGATAAGTAAAAGGAAAAAACTCATCTACAGGCCTTATATGAACTGTACCTCAGGATGAGCAAATAAAGAATGAGGGGGAGATTCACTGTATATAATTAATCCAGATAATGAATAAAGAAAGAACGATAGAACTAAAACATTCATTTTGCAGCCCCTAAAGGATGAACGAATCTAGGCAATTCATTATGTACCTCCCGATAGAAATAAATAATACAAGGAATGAGGTCTTCTTCCCAAAACTTTGAACCTGTCTGTGATCAAGGCTTGGGATGTAACTCAATTTACAGGAACTAGGGGGCTGGAGAAAGATGTTAAACAACTCCAAGGAGATACAATCAGAAATCCAGACTGGAGGAAATGCTACAGGAAAACAGGCTCAGTTTCCTCTATAAATAAATTGTAATGATAGAGAGAGAATAAATGTGAATGAGAGAACAGAAGAGAGAGAAACAGACAAACTTACTGACTTTAACTGGGGAACCTATAAATTGAAAGAGATATAAGTAGGATGTGCAATGATGAGGCTTATTGGTCTTAATTCAAACGAACACTAATAATCATGAGATTCTGGGGGAATTTGAACACTGACCAACTATTTTATAATATTAAGGAATTATTGTTCTTTAAGCGTATGTTGAACTTAAGCTTTAAAGAGTCCTTACTTCCTACAGATACATAATGAACTATTTATGAATAAAATTATATAATATCCAGAATGTGTTTCAAACAATCCAAAATGAGTATAGCTGAGACAAGATTGGCCTTGTGTGATACTGAAACTGAGTATATTATATGGGGTTTATTATATCACCGTCTTTAGTTTTATATGTATTTTAAACTTTCATAAGAAAAAGTTGCTTTAAAAAAAC
This sequence comes from Myotis davidii, assembly GCF_000327345.1. Lineage (NCBI taxonomy): Eukaryota > Metazoa > Chordata > Mammalia > Chiroptera > Vespertilionidae > Myotis > Myotis davidii. The sequence goes on from NW_006291010.1 coordinate 826,554, forward strand.
TCAGCAACAACAAAAATACTACCAAGCATACAAACGCACTGTCTCTTCCGTGTTTCATTTCTCTGTAAGATGACCACTGTCAATGTGAGTATCAGGTCAGACCTCTGTGCACCTAGAATACATTATCCAGGGGATATGTAGACTGAGTGTGTGAGGTGTGTGAAAAACGAAATGCCCTTTCTCATATCTTGATAAATTAGAAATACCTTTCTCCTATTTTTTTTGTCTTCCCCAGCTTCCTCCCTACGATTTTTTTTTTTGTCTTCCTCAGCTTCCTCCCTACGATTTTTTTTTCATATTGGCACACAAACTCATTTTCCCTGCCCCATGAGTCAGTTGAGCTGGAAGTGCTATTCTATTTGAGCACAAGTGGCGATATCTCTGTGAACAAAAGGTACCAGGAGAGTACAGGTGTGTGGAGTCATGAGAAAGGCCCTATCTTTATCTACAGTATATAACCCTCTGTTTGTTACACAAGTTGAAATGTTAACAAGTGAGTTAGGAGAGAGATATCCACAACTACAGGTAACATTGAACTGAGTCAGGGGCATCTTCCAAAATCATTGTACAGATTGCTATTCTCACTGTTGTCCTTTACAACCCACGAAGGCATGCCACTTTATGATAAACATTATATTCTTAATATGTATGTCAAATCATTAACTTTAAAATCCAGCAGTAAAAGATTGGCCTATAGAGCCTTACTCCTGGTTCCCTAACTCCCAGGGTAGGATATAGCTTTAAGAGGATACTAAATGGCACGTGTGTGTGTGGGGGGGGGGGGGGGGGGG
>NW_006291010.1:827399-848785 GCF_000327345.1 Myotis davidii
AAGCAAGGGGAATTGTCCTTTCTTTGCTTCTTCTAATTTAGCATAAAATCCATATTGTTTCATGGAATTGTCAGCTTTCAAGTAACAAATGATAGAAGTAATTAAAAGGCAAATCCTTCTCAAGAAAGCACATGCAAGTTGCTTTTATAAGCATAGAAGCAATCCGGCCAGTCATTACTGAGACTTCACTTATCATAGAATTTTATCCCGATTCAGAAAGCTCGTGTCCCAAGTTATAGAAGTCTTTCTGGTTCTTTCCATCTTTTGTGTATCAACCTTTGTTTTTTTATCTTTTGGGGGTAGGAAGAGAGTATTCTTTTCTCACCATTTTACAGAAAAGATACAGAATAACAGATCATGTCAAGAAAGGATTTTTCTTTTGTTTCAAGTATAAAGAATAATACAGGATTCAATAAAGTGGAAATATTTAAAGAATGTAGGTTCCACACACGACTAAATTATATAACCATTTGGATGTTCCACACCAGGTTTCATAATGACATGCTATATCCATCTGACTAAGCTACCGAAAAGTGAATTTTGAGGGCTCATCCAGTGCCAGATAATTAGGTGTCATTGTTTTCCACTGACAGTGGGTTTTGGCATTAAGCAGTGTTAACTGAGGCTTAATCTTTCTTAACTGAGGCTTAGTCAGAGTTCGAAGCTTTCTCCCCGTAAGAAGTATTGCTATGCACTTCTAGTAGGAAATAGGAATTACATTTTCATGTTAGTCTGTCTATTTTTGTTTTATAATGCTGACCTTTATTTTTTTTATAATGAAATTATAGGAAGCAGACTTAATCTCTGGCATCAGAAATATTGCTTTGCGGTAGAAATACGTGTTTTATCCACTGGAATTTATTATTTTTATTCTGTTTTCTAATTTGGACACAATTATATTTAAGAAACATGCTGCATCGTTTTTTTAATTACCAATCCATGTTTTAACAAACATACTATATAACAGATCGTCTCTATGCAAATTTATGTCAAGCAGTAAAGATGAGTTTAAAGGGCACTGGGAAAGCCCTCTTATTCCCCAAAACGTTTTTTCTCTAATAACTAAATTAGGCCTAAGTTTTCAAAGCTAGAGCTTCATTCTTTTGATTCAGTTTCCTCAAGGATGGACTGATGCTTGATGCCTTTTAGTCATTTATGCATTAAAATGAATGACTGCTATATGAAATCATTTCCTATAAGAGGTCTCCCTAGAGAAGAAGGTGTGGCAATCAAAGGAGGTGAAAAGGAGAGGGAAGAAGGGGAGACATTAAGGAAAGAAAGGAAACAAAGTGATAAAGTAAAAGAGGAGGAGTGCCCAAGACAAATGGAGTAATTCACGCTCTTGAATAAGTCCAGTTAATATACTACCATACTCATTTAAATACAATGGTGTATGTTCACTTGAAATTCTGATTATGGGTACCAAGGATCATTTTCTCATTTAAAAGCAAGAGAATGAATACAATTATTAGCATTGTTTGTGGACCAAGGCAAAAACAATTAGGTAGAAACAAACAAACAAAAAATCTATTAGCTGGTTTTATACATCTCTGGTCTGAGAACCCATTTTGAAGCATAATTATCAGAAAGTTTTTTAGAGGGTGGGTTCCAGGGTTCTTGTTTTCTTTAATAGAAATGAAAAATATTCTTGAATGAAATTCAAAAGGCTATAAAAGTTTATATATGCCCTGACAGGTTTGGGTCAGTGGATAGAGCATCGGCCTGTGGACTGAAGGGTCCCAGGTTCGATTCCAGTCAAGGGCATGTACCTTGGTTGCAGGCACATCCCCAGTGGAGGTTGTGCAGGAGGCAGCTGATAGATGTTTCTCTCTCATCAATGTTTCTAGTTCTCTATCCCTCTCCCTTCCTCTCTGTAAAAAAATCAATAAAATAAATTTTAAAAAATAAGCTAACACTTTTTTTTTTAAAGTTTATGATTAAAATGGGATTTTCATTTTGGTGAAAATAGAATTAAAGAATCATTTCATTTTAGACCATGTTCATTTGTTTCCTTTGGGAAATTCAACATTTTCTCCACTGAGCATGCTTTTCTTATTCTTTTATGTATGTGCAGTTTAAATAGCTGAAACTAAATCCATGGATTACATGGATCGATCAAAAGACCATCCTTAAATGAATAGCAAAAGAGATCTTTTTTATCATCTAAATGTTTCTAGAGGTAGCTTTCCTGATTCGCATATGACTGTTATAATTAGCATCATAGCTATTCCAAGCAGTCTGTGTCTTCCTCTAAGTTATATTTTATGGCAACATTAAGCTTTCAGCTGGCGATAACAGTGCTTAAATAAAAACAAACATTATCTATCGGGTATCCAAATAACTTATTCCAACTTCACTGTAAATATTTTACAGAGGAGAATTTCCTGAAGAAGGCTATTTCCAAACATGTAGTAACACACTTATCAAGTTCATTGCGGTTCCAAAACTTCCCATCTGCATAAATTCTGAAAATTCAGCATAAGGACATTTTATCACAGAGTAAATAAATATGTTTCGTAGTGCAACATGCCATTTCTAACCTTTGCAAATCAGGAAAAACTTGGTCACATTCCTTACACTCCTGGATTGTGTGTATCTCTCGGAGATCATTTTCACTTTCAAGTTTTTGTTGAAAGTCCTCTTCCACCATTGAAAAGGCTGAGTGGGGGGTACTGCACGGGAACTTCTGGTGATCCGCTAGCTCAGCCTTGGACTCAAAGAGCTGGTCACAGTCCTCACAGCGATATTGCCGTTCTTCTGTGAATATAATTCCAGTGTCAATAAAATTGGGAGATCAGGACGTGCCACCACAACCCAGCAGGTATTATCGACTTAGGAAAGACATTGTAAAAATTACTTGATTTTCATTTCTACCACTTCAATTTTAATGTAGAGTAGACATAACAAGAAAGACAGGACAGAGCCCAGAACAATAAGTGATTACTGTGGCTATAAGTATAGACTTCCTATCAGATAAAACCCTTCCAGGATTTAATATTCATGGGATATTAAAAGTAGCAATGGCCACTTACTGCACATCATTTATTTCCTCAGTCTCATACATGGATTACTGATATTCCTGAAAACCTGACTGTAGGGAATCATATGTCATATTTTAATTCCAATTTTTAGATGAGAGTATTGATGCTCAGAGAAGTTTAGTAACCAATCAGGGATTCTACAGCTAGGTGGTTGTGCCAGGATTGGAACCCATCACTGTTCCACACACTTCCCACTGTGCCATGCATCCTGAAGGGTGCTTGAGACACACAGTCTCCATTTGAGCCACGTTTAATGAAGCCTGGTTAATATCAGCAAACTTGAAATCTTTCATCACATTCACCATGACATATAATGGGACACAGGATGTTTGTAGGATTCTTTTAGGCTCATTTAATGTTACCCCAGGGTCAGTGTCCATTGGCGTGGCTTTGTTAAATAGCAAACCTAACATGAATTTGCACTTTAAATCAGCGAGATAAATAAAGGGTAGTAATGGGGACTGGCAACAACAAGGTTAAAAGTGTCAGGGGGTGAGGGTATTATTTCTATTCTTTCCACTTGAATAGCATTTAGTCCACTCATGAGGTTATACAACTAGACCCAGATCACCAGACACTACCCCAGAAGTCTTGGAAATTGGTCCCAATGCTGAAAGGCACCCGGAGCAACAGCAGGAGACACAATCCCTGGCTTATAGACCTACAGTCAGGATCCGGAGCCAGTTGTTCATTGACTGAATGTTTTTGAGGGAACAATTCAGTCGCCAACGGAATGCTAGGCATTTTGCTAGAGAATTAATATGCAAGAAACTCAAGGGGACACACACGTGGACAGAGTGTGATATATTTTATGAGAGGTGCATGCATGGGGCTAAGGGAGTTCAGAGGAACGGGACAAATCCATTTATCTGAGGGAGAGTTTCAGAAAATGAAATAAGCAAGAATCAGTCAGGTGACTTGGGATGAGGGTGGGCACTACAGGCAGCGGAAACAACATGGACCAACGATGAAGGCAAGAAAGAGCATGGCGGGCTCCCGGAAGGCCAAGCTACAGAGAAGCACAGCAGTTTTAGAGAGCTCGTGTTGGGGAGGAGTGGGAAATGGAGCTAGAGAGGGTAGCAGGTCACCGCGGGCTTTTTAGGTCCCTGCTAGGAAGGGAAGAGAAAGCCATGGAAGGTGGAAAGCCCACAGAAATGGAAACGTGAGAAGCTAAGCCAGCGGTTCTCAACCTGTGGGTCGCGACCCCTTTGGCGGTCGAACGACCCTTTCACAGGGGTCGCCTAAGACCATCCTGCATATCAGACATTTACATGACGATTCATAACAGTAGCAGCATTACAGTTATGAAGTAGCAACGAAAATAATTTTATGGTTGGGTCACAACATGAGGAACTGTATTTAAAGGGCCAGAAGGTTGAGAACCACTGAAGCAGACAGGTCTGCTGTAATCTACATAGAGTACTGGTTTAGTTTAAACTAAACAGTAACAGGGGATCAGGAAGGTAAAGAAAGTAGGATATAGATGATTAAGGAAGAAGGAGGCATTCTAAAATAAATCACCTCAGCTCTAAAGACAGGTCTCTCAATGAGATTAACTAGCTAATGAAAACATTTCCTATTGTCTGTTACACTATCCACATATTTAAGATCTACATTTAGAAACAGCCAGCAGTCTGAACACAAACAGAACCGTCAAGCTACATAATAAATGGAAAAGGCCTAGGTTTTAAAGACAGCCAGACCTTCTTTTGAATGCTGACGCTACCACTTTCTAGCCATGTGGTCTTTGCCACTGTAGCCTCAGTCTTCCTATCTGTATAATGGAAATAATTCCTTTCCTACAGGTTTGATCTATGTGTAAAGATTAAATGAGATAATAAATGGAAAGCATATAATAGCTAGCGCATAATATGTGTACAACGCAAATGTTTTATTTTCTCTTTCCTAAGAAACATTAAATCCTAGAAGTACAAAATACAAATCACCATTTAAACATCACATATACTATATATGGTATATGATACTTTGAAAACAAAAGGCAACTGATGGGTTCAAAGGTATTGTAAAGGAAGGTAATGTATGAAAGGCAGTCCAGAAAGAACAGTCGCTTCTCTTTAGGCCTTTTAGAATAGTAAACTAATCATTTACGTTTCCAAAAATAATTGTTTGAAAACCTTTTTTAAATCTAACATTCACCAATGAAAGATGTCTTGTCCCAAACAAAGCCCACATTACTTTTACCATCTAAGCACTTCCTGCTGTCCCGGCGCCCTTTCCCATCGCACTCAAACTCTACCAGGCTCACTGACAACGCGTTTGTGTGTTTTTTAAACCACTTGCTTGTCAGAGTTTCTAAGAAGAACACAATTTCCAAAAGGCTCCCCCAAATACAACTGGTATAATCTACAAAGAGGTGGAATGCAGCTCAGCCAAAGGGAAAATGTTCAAGTAAAGAGGCAGCAAAGAGTGGGGGGGGTCCTCCCAAGGAGCCCCAGAAGCAGAGGCTGAGATCCTCCCGGGATGCAATGCAGGAGGGGTGGGAGTGGCAGGATCTCCATCCTCAGCAAAGCTGGATGGCTTACCCCTTCCCAGTGATCCTTCCAACCACAAAAGACTCTCTAAAGACACCACTGAGATTCGGTGGAACTAAATCACATTCTATTAGGAGAGAGAACTAGGAAAGAGAAAGTATCAAATTATCATCCCAATGATACAAAGCAATACCAGAAGAATTTTTTCCTAATCTTCTCAAAACATACAACATTAGTAATTGTAATTCATTTTGATACCCCTTCCTTTGATTTAGCATAGGTCTCTGGCAAACACAAATTCCTCTGGTTCTAAAATTTCCTCACTGCACTTCTCTCCCAAACCCGACACCACCCCTACCCTCTCCCCTGTGATCATGCTGGCTAGCATTTTGCTCAAGTGCAAACACTTTTCCCAGTAATAGAATATTAGATGGGAGAAACATCCCCTAGATTTACAAAGCTCAAAAGAAACCGCCCCAGAATGACTTTTGTGCAATGAAAGGACACTCACCGTTGTAGGAGACATTGGCAAAAGATTTAACTATGTGATGTCCCAGTCTAAATATTCAAAATTCACCCGGCCTGCGTGGCTCAGTGGTTGAGCATCGACCTATGAACCAGGAGGTCACGGTTCCATTCCCAGTCAGGGCACATGCCTGGATTGCGGGCTCGATCCCCAGTAGGGGATGTGCAGGAGGCAACAGATCAATGATTCCCTCTCATCATTGATGTTTCTCTCTCTTTCTTCCTCTCCCTTCCTCTCTAACATCAGTAAAAATATATTTTAAAAAAAGAAAAATAAATAAGTAAATATTCAAAATTCCCTTTGACCTCCATTTCAGGAAACATTTCTGCCTACTTTAGTTTCACAGTAATATTACCCAGACAGCAAATCAAGAAACTACTGGGGATGTGCCCGCAACTAAGGTACATGCCCTTGACTGGAATCAAACCTGGGACCCTTCAGTCTGCAGGCCGATGCTCTATCCACTGAGCCAAACCAGTTAGGGCGAGAAGGAATATGTTAACACTGACACTGAATAGCCAGGAAAACCAATGAACACCAAGTAGGATGGACCCTTTTGGACACTCCGTCAGTCTCCCAGTGAGGTCAGTGCAGATGGGGGCCTGGGCCACACTCACCGTGGATGTCCGGCGCCATAGTTTCATGGGGATAGTCTTCACTCTTCATGAACAGCAGGAGCTCCTCTCCCGGCGCGATGTCTGCGACTACTCTATAAAATATCTTCATGGGACCGCAAAGGGTGGGGTGGGAAGAAAGAATACTAAGAAAAGGCCAGATAGACACTAAGATGTCTGTACATTTTCTCATTCCTTAACAAAAATATTCATTTCATGATTTTGTAAAAAGACATGTGACTTCCCATGTTATAAACTGAAAATGAACCCTCCAGTGATAAATGGCAAGCTGTGACTTCCAAGCGAATTCACTAATCTTTTTCAAATCCGACTTCACAAATCAAATTTTCTTTATGCAAGTCTTGGTGTCACATATACCCTGTATAATGTTTAACACAGAACTTTTCCTTCTCTGAATTCCTCACTCTAGTGAACCACACACATACTCAGAGTTGAAAGCACCTTGCATTAGCCAGCAATAGTCTAGCTAAGGGTGGCGAGGGGCACAATCACCTCCTTTGAGTATGTTCTCCCGCAAAAGTAGCACCTTCTCAACAAGGGATGTTTAAGGTAATAGTTCAGAAAGACAGGCATGACATAAAGAATGATGACAGCAAGATCTGTAGAAAACATGGTCAAAGGAGAGCATTTTGTTTTTCAAAATGGAATCCCCCTCTCACCCATCAGGACCTGCCCTCCTGCCCTTGCTCCCGATCCCACTCTTTAAAAGCAGGCATTATGCCTTCAATTGGTTCATTTACAGGGGCTTATTCCCCCTTACTTTCTGGCAAAATGTTGAGGAGAGGAAGGATTTAATAAATCCGTTAATGACTAACTAAAATGCAGTGGGGCCAGTGTGAAAAGAACCCTGACCTATAATTTCTAAGGGATGTCCACCTTTCCCCTAACCAGCTCTGTGACCTTAGACAAGTCATTTGAACAATGTATTTGTCCTGACTTCAGGATTTTTTTCATTTACGAAAGCATTTAATTTGTGAAATATACAAACATAGAATCATTATGTTACACAGTTAAATCTAATATAATGTTATATATTATATCTCAGTTAAAAAAGCAATTAATTGGGATAATATCCAAGGTACTTATTCATTTTGCCATTAAAATGTTTATTCTAAGATTATTTATTAAACAACAATTCCGTAACTGGGTAGAGGCCATAGAAGAAAGAATGAAGTTATACATTTAACTGGTAAAAATGAGACCGATGACTCTCTCTCTCTCTCTCTCTCTCTCACACACACACACACACACACACACACACACCAAAAGCAATAGTGATAACAAAGAAATAAGGGTTCAAATCTGCTCAACCTCGATCCAAAAGGGGAGAAAAATCACAACACAAATTGGTACGCTCTTCGAAGAAATGGGAAGGATTATATTTAGAAGACATCGCTCTAACTATGGTTTCTTGCAGGATCATTTGATACTTCAAACTGAGAAGAGTATATAAGATCAACAGAAATGTGCGTCACTTTAGCTATATTTATTTGTTTATCTTTTGAGAAGCAGAGGACATTAGGCATCAGTACGTGCCTCTTCATTCCAGTAGGTGGCTCTAAAGGCCAATTGTTTATTTTTCTATTAAAGAGACCAGAGCACAAAATTGTGCTAAATTCAAAAAAGAATAACTCCATGAGGAGTATTTTCTGCTTAGCTTCTTTCCTGTTGAAATAAAATGTTTTCTTCATTCACCAGTAATTTAACCATGTGAAGCTAATTTATATAGAAAATAATGGCAAACATAAAATGTTGCATAATATGTTCGAATATAACCTAAGATTCTTTATATATATATCCATAGACAGAATCCAGACTATCTTAGGAGAATTACCTGTGCTCTTTCTAAAAACAAAACAAAACAAAAAACAGAGAATTTACAATCTATAGCTTATTAAACTTAATTAACCTTCCTAAGAAGAAAGAAAATGAGAACAGTTCTGCTCAGAAAGTTACCAGATTAAAAAACAAAACAAAACAAAAAACATTAGTGTGCATTTGCTTTTTCTCCAAAACCTCCCAGCTTACAAGTACCCTGTTCAACCTGGAGTTCTATTTCCCCTTAGAAAACAATGGGCTTCTCTCAACAGTTTGAATCACCTCTTTTTTGGCATCTCTCAAAGGTTTAACTTATTAGCTTCCTTTCCAACAACATGTTGACATTTGAATTGTGACATATTAGAACTTTTCAGTGGCTTCTCGGAAATAGTGAGGTTAAAGAGACAATACCCTGCAAGACCGTAAAACAGGGCAGTTGTCTCTGTTGGGGAATGCTGCTTCGACACACATGCCAGGTCATTTTAAGAAACTATTATGATATCATTATTTCTTTGTAGTCCACTATTAATCATGTCTCTTTTAATTCCATTTTAGATTTACTGGTTCCAATGTGAACAGTTCAAGAAACAAAAAAAAAATGATGGATACATTATAACTATATATTATAAAGACAATTCTCTTTGTGGGGACATAGATCACTATTGTAATTTCCCTTTAAGTGTCCAGATTGTCACGTGAGGAATATTGAGTACATAAAAAAAAATAAAAGACACGGAAGAGTGTTGATGTTGGCTTTATTTACTGGAGGTAAAAGGTGACATTCCAGGCCATGAAAGGCAAGGCAAAGCAGAGTGGGTTTTAACTTCAGGGTGTTCTTTTCGATTTTAAGTGAATTTTTATGGTGCTCATGAAACTGAGGTTTGAAAAGAACTGGCAAGCTCCAGACGTAATGAGGGCAAATTCTGGGCATGCTTCCTCACATAGCAATAAGAATGTGCCTCGAAGTCCCATCTACCACACCCTCACAAATCTAGGGCTCTGTTTTCTTCAAGGTGTTGCTACCACTTGATATTTTCATTATATCTTATCTCTGAGGATCTTACAGAGACTTAAGTAACATTATGTTTTCCTCCTATAATTACAATGGCCCAAGCTTATAATTTGAATACTTGAATGCAGAGATGTCTACATATAAAGTTAGTTTACGTTTTAGCAAAAATAATACACCAGCAGGCACTTGAGAAGTGAGGGGTGTAGGTTGAAAGGAAACAGAATGACAATTTGTTGCCTCAAAACAATTATGTGAGGGAATGATGGGATGCAATCTTGGAGAAATCAAGCCATTCAGAAAAGAAGATATCACCTTTATGCTTTAATGTTATAAAATAGGTGTTCCGGCAAATAAAAATATAATGCAGAGCAGAAGTGGATTATGTGGCTTTTTCTGCAGGTTTGTATATTAAGTACATGCTTGACCATGTTTATAAAAATAAAATTATAATGTCTTTAAAATTACTGTAGCTTCAAAATCGCAGCTATACTGCAGTCCTATGAATTATATGTCACCTGACTTATGTATCAGAAGCAGAGACACTACTAATATAACCTCTTGGTTTTTGTGTTAGAGCAAAATGGAAGAAAATCAATCACTCTGTTAAATTCCATAGAAGAGTTAACAGGTCTCCTCTTCCATCAGGGGGTTTTATGGAAAAAGTTATTTGGATCCAAAATAAAAATGTCCTGGATCTGGGATTTTGTGATGAATTCAACTCAAGTATATAAAGAGAGGCTCAAAAGTCTCAAAGACTTGGAAAGAGTTTGGATTGTTACAAACGAGTTGTTGATTCATTATTTTGCTGTGTCGCTCTCATAATGCTCTATTAGAAGGAATATCTTAATCTCTCCCAATATAAGGTGAAAGATAAGAGGAGTGGGGCCTTATAGTAAGATAACAGGATTATACAGAAATTACACTTTGTAAAGACATGATAAAATATTTTAAATATTGTTAAATATGATAAAATATTTTGACTCCTCTAGAGTTTTCTTTTTGGTAACTAATATTAAATTCCAGAAACACAATAAGTTATAAACATGGCTTACCTCTCCATGCATTTAAAACTTTTGAAAGTTGAGGTGGTCATTTTACCACAGGAAAAAAATTAATTTTGCCAGTATCTTCCTAGGTTCTTTTTATTTTTTCCAGAAAGTTATAATTCTATTTTTAAAGTAAGGATATTATAGCTGCATCTCTGGATACTTGAATCGATAAGAATAAATATTTATAGTAAATGTTTTAGTAGATCCTCTTATATTATTTTATTTTCAAATTTTGCTAAAATAGCATATGAGTAAAATTGCTTAGTATTCTTTAAATTCTAAATCATTCAGATACTTGAAAAATAAAACTAGAAATATCCTAAATTGTTCACTTTTACTACTGAAAATTCACAATTTAAGGCATCAAGATAAAATTGTGTAAATAGGAATTACTCTAAATATAATTATTGTATTTAATTTATTTCAATCAAAATTTGAAACCAGTTCCAAATGCCAAAAGAATATCAATTCACTTAATATTCATAAAGCTAAGCTAGGGATAAAAAGCAGTGGTGAAGAGATTTTGATTTAGCAAACTTTCACTCTTCCAAAGGTATAGTTTCATACAATGTTATATATAAGTATATATGGGCTAGGATATTTCATAAATGACATATAAATGTGGCAAAGTACACATGTTGGGGGAATTTAAAAATCTGCATAAAATATTGGCAGTCTCATATTTCATATATTAATATAATTTAGTGCTTAATGGCATATAATTGATTCTGATTATATATCATATAAGTTATATATAACTATATATTACATTATATATTGTATATAATTACATATTTTATATATAGTTGAAATTTGAATTAAACATTTTATTGAATATCCATTTAAATTCAAGAGGATAGCCTCTAAAGAGAGTAGGAATACATAAGCTTTCTGATAGAAAAGTTAATAGGCTATAAAAGTCCTTCAGATTCTGCTTTATACTGTCAGGCCTGTGCTCAACCTAATCCTCCACCAGATTGATGATGCTCCCATTTGTATTTATAAATGGTAATAATGTGGGTTCTTGTTTATTATCCCATAACATAGAGGAATCTAGAATCTGTCAGACCAGACTTGCTGTCTAGTTTGCTATGCTTGGATCGATTTAAAGTATTATGTTTGTCCTATTGAAACCGAAGAAAAATTCAGGGCACAAGAGGCAAAACAAGAAAGAAAGAAAGCACATCATTTAGTTTTAAAAAGATGAACAAGGCCTCATTGTTATGAATCCCTGTTTATTTTTCCTGGTCAAGCACTGGAAGTTTTATTTATGCTTAATAGACTGCCTTTGGCATGCCTGAAAATGACAGAAGTGTGAATTATGAATGACCTTCAACCTATTCAGGAAGTTGTAATAATTGAAATAATAGAGAAATGTACTCCCTGCAAAATTTGTACCGAGAGACAACGTTTTCAGACTGCTGCTGTCTTTCCACTTTGAAGTTGACAGCTGATTTCTTCCTCTTTCAGCTCCCACCATCCAGCCTGAATGCTTGATTTTCTATAGCCTCATTCAAATTACCAGTCAGAAGACTAGGAAAAACTTTAACGTTTGGAGGTCAGGTGGGAGGGAGGGAGGGCACAGTTTGCATATGTGAACAAAGTCAACATTTGATATGGACACATCTGTCAGTCTCGGTGCTGCAGAGGTAACACCAGGTCTACAGAGACAACGTGTGCACATGTGCTGGCTTTAGGAAACGTTGTCTGCGCCCCGATCTACCCATAGCAATGTGGGAAACCCCAATTCAAAAGGGCAAAAGTGACGTCAATTTCTTAGCTTCCGGAAGAAAGACCCTTTTATACATTCTTAGCCTAATTAGTAAGAGATAACAAGAAGTGTCTTCAGCAGACAGAGAGTTGATGACAGAATATAAAGATATTTGTTCAACAGAATGGAAGCTTTATCATGTCCAGGCTTATTTCCTTAGTTTCTCCAAAGAGATGGAATCCTATATTTTTCTTTAGGTTGACAGTCTAAGTTGAGAAATATCAGATATTATCTGCTATATCTGCTTCCAAAATGAAAAATATGTATTTACTGGTTATTTTCAGGACAAAAACATTGAAGGGCATGCCCTCTTCTCTCCCCACACGGATTTTTAGCTCTTGTTAATAACATGAAGAGAAAGCCAAGTATAATTTATTGAATGAAACAAAACAGAGAGAACTGGCTGTTGGCCCTAGTTTGCATAAATAGGGCAAGTGATAAAGGTCCCTTACTATACCTGGGGTTTACAGTGTACCCAGCCTAGAAGCCTTGCAAGTTACCCTTTAAATAATCTCTAAGGATCTCTCTCCAGATACTGCAAGAAATACCTGTAGCCACCTGTCTTTAATGCGGCCATTTCCTCTGATTCTATGAAAACTGGTCACTCTGGATGGTTTCTGAATGTTTGGGATGAGTTCCATCATTACATGATGAGGAAGCTAACAATCATGTTTGGGGATTTTTCTAGGCTGGAGGCTGTGTCCTTGACCAACAAGTTTTCCTCCCTGATGGCTTGGAAATGCCTTCTGAAGACTATCTTCTGGGCAACATTCCAGAAACAGCTGAAGTCTAGAATGGGTGTGAAGCTTTGAGATTCTCCTAAATGAAAGGTGTTGTATGCCATGCAAAGACTAATTAGTTAAAATGTGCACAGAATACTTTAGGTTATCATATTTTCCATTTATGTGGTCTGAGAATCTTAGTAACATTCCTAGTCTGTGTAGCGTTATGGCAGTGCTGTGTCCTGGGCATTAGTACGTGAGGAAAACATTTTTTGGGGGGGAAAGGGGGTTGGAGGGAGACAGTGCTGTTTATTTTATCATCTAAATATCAAATGGCAAACCATGCCTGAGACAGCTTCATCTTCGGGCAGAGGAAGTAACCTATCAACTGGACAACATTCCCCCAAAGTCAGCTTGGGCATCGTCCACAAAGCCAGTCTCTCTCTGGGTATTGCCAGCTGGCATTCATCTTAAAACAGCAGAGCATAACTTTGGTATAAAAGTGCAACTTGACTTAAAAGCAAAGCAAAGAAAATGCCCAAAGCCAATAATAATTTTAACATCAAAGGAGGTCATTGAAAATGTGGACAGAAATCCTTGTAAAGGAAGAGCACATTAACAAATTACCTGGCAGTCTACGCAAACAGTTTTTAAAAGCGGAAAGAGGCTAACAACTTACATTTTGCTTTTTACATAGCTTACCCTCCCTTCTTTTTTTGCATAAGTTGCATTCCGTGCATGATGCAAGAAAACATATTTTTCTCAGGAAAAAGCCAAAGCAAATAACTTGATAATTGAGCCCATAATAAGCTTGCAGTAACAATATGACTCTAGTGTCACAGCGCTCTGATAAACCACTGGTGTGCACTGAAGGAGAGAGAAAGCTGGTGTGCCAATTCAGCCATGATTGTCCTGGAAGCAGTTAAAACTTTATAAGGTAAAGCACAAACGAGAACAATGCCTGTGCAGCTGAAATCACTGTAGGATCTTGCTGCTGTTCATTAACCACAAGAGAGCTGGCAGAATCTCCTAAGTGAATTCCAACCTGGTATTCTCTGAGGGGCACTCATTCTTCTGTATCTTATTTCTTCAAAATAGACATCAGGCATTAGATAATCTCTTATCGACACATTTCTTTTTATTCAGAGTGAAAAGCAGACCTCGCTCATTCTACTTACAAAATACCAGCTGTCAGGGGCCCATTTAAAAATGAAAGGACTTATCACCTTGTGTAAATGACAAGATTAATAATGTCTTGGGTTTCTGAGAACTTTATTCCACTTGTAGACCATGTTAGGGCAGGCCAGGAGTTTGAATGAAATCATGTTCCTTCCTATGACGCAGAATACATACACCCATATAAAATGTTACCCCAAAGCACACACCCAGATCATTCTAATTATCATGAGTGGAAAGGCAGGTCTTGTTCAAGTCTAAAAGGTCAACTTACATGAAGTGTGCCTTAGTGATCTGTCTGATTGCAGCCAATATGAAGAAGTGTTAGAGGGAAACTTGTATCCAGAGAGCTATTCCTACAAGTACACAAAGCTTATGAACACATCGTAAATGAAAACTGGCATTGTCTGAGGTGGATAAGGGGTCTGTGGGCCATCTTTGATTTAGGTGAAGGGTATAGAAATGTGGAGATATTAGGAAACTCATCAAAGGGAGAGGCAGGAGCAGGGTGACACCGAATCTAAAGATGTGCTACATCCATCCCTCAAATTGGTTGATAAAAATAAGATATCCACAAGATGTCAAAGGAAAGGCCATCAAAATATTTAGAATTTAAAAAAAACAACACCCTCAGTGAATCATCTAGCTGTTTGGCCTACTGGGCCTTTAACATGTGGATGCTTCCAGAAGTAAATAAAACCTCTGAATAATTAATAAACCAGGTTCATGCTTCCTCCGCATGTTTGGTTCTCTTGAAGACTATCCTGGAAAGAGCTTGCATCATCCAACTCTCTGCTTTTGCTCCTGCCCTGCTCTACCTCTCAGTGCCAGTTCTCTCTCCTGAAAGCAACCAGAGACCATTTGAGGTCATTATAATGTAAAACTATTGAAGCATTGTCTGTTTCAGTAAAATTTTCTAACTAGATGCTGTGTGAAAAGCAGTATAGCTATGTAGCACTGGACAGAAATTTTAAGGAATAAGAGAAAATATCATTAGGACTCCAGGGGTAAAGACCCTTAAGTGTGTTTAATGCATCTACACTTTTACGACTTGAGTGTGGTTCTGGTCCTAATTTGCTAGTATCTTTGGTATGGCCCTCTGTTGCAAAGATAAATTACTATAGTCAATACAATATTTTCAGGTGGGAATACGGATATCAGTTAGAAGCTGAAGCTACTTTAAAATTATGGTTTAGCAGTTACGCCAGTGTTTTCATAATCTCCATCTCTAAAAACATCGCTGCAGTAATTTTGAAAATATGAAATGAAAGAGATCTAAAAACAATAAATTGAGTCTTTCTAGGCAGCATTGTCAAGAAAAAAACAACTTCCACAAAGCTAACTTTGGTTTGGGGGCAGGGGGGAGATAAATAAAAGAACTCACAGAAATCTATTGGAAAATTTAAACTCAGAAAAAAATTCCCCTCTAATAAAATCTCATACAGAGGTATTAGAAAAATGTTAATTGAATGGCCTTTGTTTTTATGATACAAAACAGATTACATCCTTTACCAACTTTACTTGAAAATCAAAATCCATGCTGTTTCTAAGTCCCTTTTTCACCCCCCTCCCCCCAAAAAAAATCAAATACGGGTGTTATCCAGTACACATGTTCTACCTGTCCCACTATTCTAAAACTGTATTATTATATTAGCAAGCACATTTATTCTCTTTTGTAGAACTCCTCCACATTATGATAAAAAATTCAAACTGATCAAACTTGATCATTAACATTGGTATTGTTAGAAATCTGCATCTCTGCAAAGTAAACTCTAATTTACATGATCTTATTTTGTTCTGGGTCATCTTTTCCTGTCTTTTATAGATACCTTAATTATGACAGTGCTTAGACTGCAGTTGAAATTCTTCTTTTTTATAGTCCAGGATTTACACCTGTCATGTTACTCAAATTCATTTTATGAATCTGAGTTCTACCTAAGAATCAGAGCAAAGAGAAACAGTTTTTACAATTTCTTGCAGAGTGCCTCATTGCTTCATTTGCTTTCATGTTGTACAGGTGAGTTGGTGTTGTTCATGTTTAATAACTACTCCTGATCCAGGGTCTGTCTTTATATCTGGATGGTAAGTAATATCTCACACAATGGGGGTTCCCGTCCATGATGAGTTCTGCTTATTCACCAGTGGGCAGCTCCTATTCCTCATGGAAGAGAGCGAAGAAACAGACCTAGGGAAGCTCTTTAGCCAGCTCATTCATCCTTGTACCTAGTCTAACATTCACATTTCAAAGCTGTCTGGAATTGCTTGTCTAATTGGCCTTTAGAAATATGCACACATGCTTATAAGATGAATATGTTTATAAAATATGCATACACTATTTGGACATCTGCTCTCTTTTGTCTTGTCCACTGAGCTCAGTGTGGTTGTATGCTTGTATGCCTATCACACACATCTGACTTTTACCTCTGCCTTTTCTCTTGTTTTCTATGGGTGAATTTACTTGACCATGTAATGTCAATTTCACAATTATGTTATCTGATACGCACTCTGTTACCATCTTAGATATCTGCCAGCATAACACAGAGTTTAAAATGAGTACCTACAGAAATAATAGGTATGTGTTTAATATTAGCCTTTTATGTTTTTCCTGATTAACCATTTTCTCTGGTTCTTCAGTTAAAAAAAAGTAAACATGCTATTCATTAAAGTAGGAAACCAATATATTTTCTTTTGAAAGCAATGCATTTTACAATGTGCACCTCAAAAGAGACAATCTTAAAACTATAAATACCAACTCTAAAAAGCAATATAATTAAGGTTAGAAATAGCAAAATAGTTTCCTCATTTCATGAAATCAAAATTCCCAATGACAAGAGTATATTTATTATAAAATATTAGACACATAAATAATAAATGAATAAAATGAATTGGGCACAAGTTCGAATCTTCAATCACCTTTTCACTGATCCTACAAAAGTTTTATCTGTCTAAGGAAATAGGCCTATTGTCAGTAAATGTAGCTAGCAAATCATTATTATGATATAATTATATTATTTCACCTTACAGCTGCTTTTTGAGCTCCTTCAGTTCCTTTTTTAGGAAACACAGCACACACTCATTTACAATGCCTACGTATTTCCCACATGGACAAATAGTGGGTGCTCAAAAAATGTTTGCTGTTGATGGTGACAATAACTCATATGACGAACTTGGGATATTTTCTGCTCACAATCAATAGCTAATTTAATAATGTTTTCCTTTGTCAATAATGCCTCTTGTTTTCTTACGGCAAAGGGAAAAACACAATTGATTGGTTTAGTATTTTTTATATATGTTGAAGATTTTTAAACGATTCCCATTTAAAACTAATTTTACAATTTACTACCTCTTATACAGTTTAGTCAGTAAAAATTATCTGATAGTTGGTAAAATGCCAAAGAATAATCTCATAATGATGATTGAAATAGAGTCTTAGACTATATGACGCTAGCATTACTTAACAGCTCTCAATTGAAAACATCTAATTTAAACTTTTCTTTTTCTTGGTGGTGATTTTCATAGGAGATTTGCCAAGCAACCACTGTAATATGGTCTTTGAAACAAAATTTGATTTAGGTAACCATTGGGTTAAAAGTTATAAATAATGATAACATAATTAAATTCTAACTCAACGATGTTTATAAAACAAAAATTAACAGGCTGAACTTTTTGTTGTTTTAGGTACTGTCATACTCAGTTACAGCATTCATAACCTAACTTTATTGAGTGCAAAATATGTTTCATGATATTTTCATGATCTTATTTCATAGTTATTATTAAAGTTAAGCTCATTGCATGGCCCTCCATAAAATAATTTCCAGCAGAGATATTTTTAAACTTTTCACATGTGCAAAAAAAAAATAGTATTTTGGTTAATCTAAAAGTGCTTCTCACTTATAATTAGATAAGTCAACATAAAATGCATAATCAGATAATTTCACATATAGAGCATATAGATATATCTATCTACTATTTCTAATAAAATCTACATAACATTCCAAGTATATCACTTCCAATTTCTGCATAAATTCAGTGCTCTTGATTAGCTCAGTACTTTCTATGAATGTCTCCCTGTTATGATGGTAAAGAATAAAAGGTAAAAAAATAGCTAGCCACAATTAGTACTCAGTTTTCAAATCATTCAATCCCATTCTGAAAACGAGAACATTTATGAAGTTTACGGATACAAAGTGAGTTAACTACCCCAAAAAAGTAGTAGTGAAAGAAAAGTCCTGAAAGTGACCTTATTCTGCATCTTGCTTATATTTGTGCTTTACCTTTCCCCATATCAACAAACAGGCCACAAGGGTCTACTGCAGCTCACTGTTATTTTTATTCTTCAGGCTTCACTGATACTTTAGTGTTCTCAAAGAAAGACAAGAAAATCTTTACAACATACCTGGTCATTTATCTGGCATGCAACGAGGTTGTGCTGATCATAACCGCCAGCAAACCTGATGTACTTGAGCCAGCTTCCTACATCTGGTTCACTAGCATCTATGCAGAACTTCACATTGCAAAACTCATCTAAGATCTAGAAGGAAGAAGATGAGAACAATCAATTTCTACATCAGTTCATTCATTAGAATGGTCATCTGCTTGAAAACACTTTATTCAATATACATTCCTCTTCTGAATCTTTGAAAGCAAAAACTCAGCATTAATATAAATACAGACAGAATGCTATCTTAAAAGTGACAAGGTACCGGTTTTTAAAGGAGCAAAGCAATTGTGAATTATTACAAAAATTTAATTGGTTTTAAAGATGCTTGTTTCCTTGTTATGCATGAATGAGTGCTATTGGCTTAATTCTACCCAATGACTTTTGCAAAAAAATACTGAACAGTGTATATTAATATAATATTTCTAAACTAAATAGTCAATATTTTAGGTTCAGATAGTGTTCCCATGTAAATATATACTTTCACAGTTTTGCATTATAAATTCATTCAATTTAAAAACTTTCATTTAAATACTGTGTTCATTTTCAGCGTTCATTTCACTACCATGAAATCACACCTTGAGTTGAAGAAGATAATAAGATTTGTCTCCTAGATGCTCCTGGCCCAACTAAAGAAAACCAAATGAAAGCAAATGATTGGTATAGGTTTCATGCAAAATGTGGCAACTTAATGTTTTAGTTAACACATGCCAATGCATATTTCGATTTTACATTTAGTAAGCAAAATAACAAAACTGGCTTGTGAACAAGTAAAAATAAATATAAGAATGTTGTAGTAAATTGTCATCATTATATATGACTGTGTATTGTTGTTTTTCATGAGATTTTTAGACCCAGCCTAACCTAAATATTAATTACTTAAGACACCTATTAAACACACGTTGAAATGGGAAAGGTCCACTTTTAAGGTTTTGTGTACTTAAATGAAACTATTCTGATTCAGCAGCAGCAACAATGTCTTAAACATGAACAACATGAAAAGCTGCAGAGTTGTTGACCTGATGGTGAATAACTAGAAAGGCTGGTAATGCTAATGTCAATCGGTGAGTGCAAACTTGAGGAAGTTTCCTATCAAAGACTAAACAATACAGGCTAGATCAAAAAATTAATGCATCCAATAAGCCCCACGGAACTCTGCTGTGTCTATACCTACATAAAAGTTAAAACTAAACCCCTGGGTATACAGACGAAAAGCAATTTTGCATAGAATTCAGGTAATCACCCAGTTGCAGATTCAAGTCATTAACTCAGCACAAACTTCAAGAAGAAGCCCAGTGCTCTGAGTGTTCTGGTCAAGAGGCATTGGGAATAAGCCTTTGACCAGGAGGCAATTAAAGGGCAATAAGTAGTCCCACAATTTATAAAAGAAAAATTAGAACAGAAGATAGGGATAATCATTGCTACACACACACACACACACACACACACACACACACCACACTTCTTTTCCAAAGACACTTCTTCACACGAAAAAACAACAAAAAGTCTACATTAAATACACTCTCTAGTGAGGACAGATTTTTAACAATTTCTTATTATCACATCACAAACTTTAAGTTGTTTTTTTCAACTCTCAATGCTGAGCAACTCAGATGGCAACTTGAGATTCCATCCCCTCCTCAGATGTCTAGAAGGACCCTAACTAACAATAGCAACCCACATTCTAAAATAGTAAAAAGTTGGGATTGCTGTTTTGTTTGTTTGCTGGTTGGTTTGGTTTCTAGATCTTTTGTTTTTTGTTTTCTTGACTAGCAAAAAAAAAAAAGCAGCTCAATTGACACACTAAAGAAATATTTAATAAAGGAAATAGGATGAAGTCAGTGAAATGCAACACCAGATCCATTTCATATTTGCAGAAAGACATGGAAAACTTGTTAATTTCAAAGTCAAGCATCATCTATCCCCTTAGCTTTCCAGTATTCCCTTCTGCGGGGGCAGGGCGTTAAGGATTGCATATACTGCACATAAAAATCCTAGGTGTAATTTTATTCCGTGTTAACATTATTGCCATTGCCACTGTCAACAGTGAAATTAATTTAAAAACAGGTTCATTTCCAAAGAATGTCTTTTCATATATATGTTACATGATTATTCAAATATTTCACCAACATATTAACTTTCTTACTCTCGATATTCCTGCCCCAGGACAAAAGCTTAACTTTCTTCAGCAACGTATCCCCCCCTCCCTGGGCGAATTATTTATTTTTGATTTGCTAACAGAGCTGCATTTGTCTCCCCCAATGTCTTAATCATCTCAGAAATCTCGAATAAAATAAAGTCACAGCAACATCTCCCGTCATTTCATCTAACATACTCCTGTGTTTTTCAAAGCTTTCAAGTTCCAGAGATAGCTTAAAAAAAAAAAAAAAGAATTCCCTTTAGGTGGACTTTAGAGAAAGGCCCTTTCAAAAACCCAACAGCAAAAAGGGGGGAAAGGAAAAAAAAAAACCCACAATCTAGCCAAAGGGTCCGAATATGACTTTCTCGCGGAGCAGCACACGCTGTTGGACAGCAAAGCTGTTACTTGGCAAGGTGGAACCCGACCGAAAGCCGCTCCAAAGTCGTGTGGCCGCTGCCAGGAATTCAGATTTTGGCAACCCCACCTTCTGCGTCCCAGCGACCGACGGACAGACACCCGGAGGGAGGGGAGGCCGGAGAAGAGCGCGAGAGACAGAGGCCGGCGGC
>NW_006291010.1:848840-849050 GCF_000327345.1 Myotis davidii
ACCCTGGAGACGTCCAGCCCGCAGGGTTCGCAGGAGGAACAAGGAAATCGCCGGTCCCGGCGCCGCAGATAAGCAGCCGGGCTCCCGGAGGCTGCGGGCGAGGAGGAAAGGAAGGCTGGGGGCGGGGGGCGCCCCGGAGAAGGGGTGCCAAGGCAGGAAACCGTCCGAAGTTACAAACTATGCACATCGCCCAGACTTTTTTTTTTTTTT
>NW_006291010.1:849082-850125 GCF_000327345.1 Myotis davidii
TCTCTTACCTTGCGATTTCTATGGCCTCAACTCGGCAAGACAAGGCAATCACAGGAGAAGGAAAACAAACCCAATCACATCATCCGCAGCCCCCAGCTTTCCTGCCGGACAGTCCTTTCAAACGATCCCCAGCCACATTTCGAGAGGTTCAAAAAGAAAAAAAGGAAGAAAAAAAAAAAAAAGCCTCGCGTCTCGATTTCCGAATGGGTTTCTGATAACTTTGTCCGCCTCTAGGATCGGCTCGCCGGGACCACGCGTTTCAGATTTATTGTCCGCCAACCGTGTGTTTTTAAAAACCAGAAAAGCAGTCTCCTCTCGCCTGGGTGACCCGGGTTTGGGGTGTCTGGGCTTTGCCCCTCCTGCCCCCCTTCCTACAAGAGCTCAGAGCTCTTCTTTCTGGTTCGCATCACCTCCCTCTTCTCTCACTTTCTCTTGCTCTTATCAGCCCGATGTGTAATGAAAGTTATCTGAAACCCACTAAAACTTCTCCCACTTCTCTCGCCCAGGTCCAGAGGGGGGTGGGGGGGACAGGCGGGAGGAGGAGAGTTTGCAAAGGTGGGAGGCCTGGGGAGGCGAGGGGAGCTCGAGCCCCCTTTCAGATCCTCCGCTGCGCCTTCCCAGGTCCTAGACCTAGACCCTCACGGGAGCGTCCCCCTTCGCAACTCCAAGCTCAGCCGCCGGGTTTCTGTTTCGTGAACTGTCTCTTTAAAGAGAATCTGCTCGGCCATCCAGAAAGAACCCGGGGCGAGGGAGAAAGGGAGCTATCTCCCGCCGCCTAGAGTGATCGGAAGCCAGACGGGCTCCTCTTTCAGTAAATTTTTAAAGTGACAGCAGCCTCCTCTGGCGGGAGAGGTCACTAAAAGGTCGCCCAGACCTAAGTCCCGTAGGGACAGACTGATTATGGATGCACCATTCCCTTTAAACATGTAGATTTCTCTGGGTAAACAACCAATGGGGAGATCTCGCCAGGCAGGATTTCTTTCCCCAGGGAAATAGCCTCTGTTTCAATGTCCCGAAAGCACAAGTGTAAGCGTGTGTGTGTG
>NW_006291010.1:850257-850472 GCF_000327345.1 Myotis davidii
GGAAGGGCAAAGATGAGGTTTTGGGTAAAGGGACCCTAGCTCCTGCTAAATATCCTTAGTTTAGAAATTCTCAGAAAACAGCCTGAGAGTGAAAAGTTGACATGCACATTTCAATATTCTAAACATGTTATTGTGGAAAGTCGGACTCATTTATCTCCTCCATTATTACAGTTAGGTCAGCAGAAGAGCATGTTACTTTTTCAAATTATATATAT
>NW_006291010.1:850872-876629 GCF_000327345.1 Myotis davidii
GGAGGAATTTAGAATCGGAAATATTATTTGCATATAATCTACCCAAAAAAACGTATTACAGCCTTAGGAAGACTGACGCTTGTTTGGTGAGTTTTTGCCATATTCTTTGATACGCTAATTAAAACACTATGAATGCCGAAAAATGAAATTAAGAAATTTGACAGCTCATCGTTTTTAAACTTTTAACATTACAAATGCCGCCTTTGGTGATCAGTACTGTACGGTGATTAATAACTTTCAGATATATGTGGTCAATTTTTATCAACACATTTCAGAAACGACATGGGAAGAACTAATATAGGGAACGTGTGGCTAAATAAAAGGGTCTATGGATTTATTTTAGCCAACCTCGGAAAATTTAGTAAAACCCATCGGTTAAGTGGACATAACGCTTTTTATCACAAATCTCCATTCATAAAAACAAACGGACAAAACCCAACTTCTGGACTCAGCAGTGGGAAGTGCAGCCAAGTGAAGGAGTGGAGGGACGCTGGCGGGGGCGGGGTGGAGGGAGAGGGGATGGAGAGAGCGCTCACGTTAAACTTCATCTGCAAAGGGGGACCGGTCCCTTTTCTGTTTTCTCCAAGTGCAAATAGACATGCAAATCTAATAGATCTATTCTTCCTCCAAAATGATCATTTAAAAACAAAAATAGTAACAAAAGTGTGGGGGGGGGGATGTGGGGAAGAGAACATGACAAGAGGTAGTGACTAATTCGTTTCGGTGGCCTGTTATCTATGACATTGAACTGTTATTTCAGATAATGGCCATTGTTTGAGGGAAAATCGCACAGCAGTGGTAGGTGAGACAGGAAAAATCCTTTGTAAATAACCTGAAACCCGGCCACATATTCCCATGGAGTTCGGCGCTTGAGAACCTTTAAGAGCCCCCGGTTTGCTGCCATTGATTTCCTGCCCTTCCTCAACTTGCCCATTGTCAGAGCCTCCTTTACTTTTTTTCTTTTCCTTTTTTTCTTTTTTTTTAATTTAGCCATAAATTGGACCGGCTCGAGCTATGAGCTGTTCTATTTTCTTCCTGTCAGGATGAGGGATTTGTTTTATGATGCATTGTGTATTAAATACAAGTAATCTGGGGAGCCGATTGCTTCAGACAGTGCGGCCTGATCAGGGGGCCTGAGAGCTCAACGCCCCAATCCTCCTTCCCAGCCCCGCGGCCCCCAACTCCTCGCCCTTTATAAAGCTGCTCTGAAAAAGAGGAGACGTCGGTGGGTAAACCAAAGGTCGTGTGGAATCACAGGCAGGTCCTGGCTAAATTGGGATTTCGTGGAAAGGGCCTTCGAGTTTTTTCCCTTATATTGGGTTCTGGTGGGGGAGGCGGGGCGACTTTTCAGGTCTGGGTACCTGCAGGTGCGGCGCGAGGCCGCTAGATGGCGATGCGCCCCGAATGAAGGCGCGGCGCCCGCGGCTGCAGCCACCCAGGTGAACCCGCTGCCGCCCGCCGGGCGCGGCTAGCCCGGCTCTGCCCTCCTTCTGGCCCGTATCCCGCGCCTTCCAAGCCGGTGAAGTGCACCAGGCAGCCCAGGCCCGCAGACACGGGCCTGAGCGAATATGAAATTCTCTTCCCCAAACAGAGCCAAAAGATTTAACGCTTCCTCTCTGAGATGTTGGGGGAAATTATCTAGAGAGATGGGGCGAGGAAGGCGGATAGCCCCCGCATTGTTTTATTAATATCATCATCAGCCTTGTTCTCTGGTGAATAACTTGTGAGAAAGACTAAAATAATCAGAAGGAATGGGCAATCTCTCTCTCTCTCTCTCTCTCTCTCTCTGATCATATAATACTAACTTAATGTAAAGGCAAAATCAGCCCACTTTTTTTCTTGACGACACAACTTGAAGTTTAAAAATAGGGTCCTGAAATCCCAGAGTAGCTAGATGGGCCTTATTTCTCAGGAAAGGAGCCTCTTGCTATTTAAATACTTAACCCGTTAGGAGGAGACCCTGACCTACCTCGCAGATGAGAAGTAAAACAGAAGAAGAAAAAGGGCTGGAGGAACAGGTTTTTGCAGGGGGGCTTGTTTTTCTCCCTGGTGAACTTGCTTTCCATCAGGAGAGTTCTAAAACAATAAATACTAGGAGCCAAATACCACCACCAATTCCCTTTATTCCTTGGGATTTCTGGTGAAATCTGTTTACAGTAGTTCCCAGTTACAAATTAATCTGCAAAAGCCGCTGTCTGCTCAGCAGTAATCAGTAACATGCGTGTTCTGCCGTTTTTAGCGCTGCCCTTGAAATGGGCTATTAAAAATAATGGTTTTACTATAATCTCAAACCAGCTTTAATTTGCAAACATGTATCAAGACAGATGATCTAAATATTAAGGGGATGGAATGGGAGAACATACTACAACAAATGTATAGCTTTGGGGAAGGCAGAAAATACAGTGATTCATCAGCAATGTTTAACAAGAGAATCATATTTTTAAAACATTTTTTTTCCAGAAGGAACGATTGTTTTTTCGGCCCTGTTCTGTTAATTGTTTACCAGGAAAAGGGAATTGGAAAATATGAGGTCTGAGTGTAAGTTGATAGATTTTCTGGGAGCTGTAAAGATCCCCCTTTGGCTCATGGCAGGGCTGGGGTGGGAGAGGTTAATGTGTTTTCTTCCCGGTTTGAAAAGGGCATAAACCCTCCTCAGGCCCCTTCCTTCCTCCCCCATGTGGGTGAATTGCAGAATCTTTAAAAGGCTCAAAGATTTCCAATAAGGCCACTGGCTCTGCCTTCATTGTGTAACTGTTTATTTAAAATAAGTCAATATATTAGTTAGAGCAGTAAGAAGTTAGTGCTCCAGTATTCAAGTGATTCCCACAAGACTGTAAGCTGATGCCTCTTTTAAGCCTTCAACTTCATGGTTGTCCCAGAAGTAAAAGTTCTGCTAATGGAGACCCTATGGGCATGGTACATTCCAGCACATCATTAAAGCAAAGAAAAGCAGCCCAGCCAAAGCCAGATGAAATGACTGCACTGTCCACTTTTAATAGGCTTCCTGTGGACAAACAGCCCTGTAACACTCTGCAGAGGACAATATTTAAAAACAAGACAACTTGCTGGCAGTTTCCAATACCATAAAGTTAATAAAGTATGTTCCCATTCACCCTGACATTATGTTTTTAGTTTATAGAGGAAAGCACTTTATAACCTCAGCCTAAGTAGAGTTCTCTTAATTCTGCAGCTTTGGGTTCCTTGAGGTGGCTACACATGCACTGAACTCCAAGCCTGACATTTTTAATTTTAAGGCTATTTTTTTGGTTTTTTTGTGTGTTTTTTTGTTTGTTTTGTTTTGTTGTTGTTTCTTTTTAGCTTTTTGAGAACATACAAGTGCATTTTTACATTTCTCAAGTGCAGTTCTTTTTTATTCATGGAGATGCTGTGAAATCCTATTTCGTATAGTTCATGTCAGGAAGCATGAAATACTCTGAGAAAGTGACATTTGGCTGAACAATAACTGCCTGCTAATTAAATTAGCTTCATGTATAGATATTGATGTGTGTTCAAAAAGAAAATCAATGCTTCCTTTTCCACATCAGAATAGGATTTTGTAAAAATCTTACCTAACCTAAGATAAGAAAAAAATATAATTACATCTTTAGGACTCAAAAAGATTCCCATGTAAATATTGCTCCCCATACAGTTAACTCCAGTTTGTCTCGCTGCTTTCTTTCCCTCCCATTCTTGACCACCTACAATTTCTTCTCCCAGGAATAAGCCTTATAATGAAACATAATGTTTAGGCAAGAGAAAGTAGGTCAGAAAGCCATGGCATCAAAGGTATTATTTTGTTTCACTTTAATTTATATGTTTTAATCAGGGGAGTCTTTCACAAGCTTGGCTCCCTGAACTTGAAGGTGAATTCTGTGATGTTGGATAGGCACACCCAGCGTAAGGCGTCCAGCACAATAAGAGTTTACAGACAAAAAAGGGACTCTATAGTCACCCATCGACACATCACCACTGTTCAGAAGAGATATTGCTGGTCTTTCTTGATGGACTCTTTTTTTTTTAATTGGGGGCTGGGGGGAGTGGAACTGTTTAAAAAAGAAAAGAGGAAATTAAAGGTAAAAAAAAAAATGTTAATAAAAAATGTCCCTTGGTCTGGAAACGGGCCGACTGAAAGCATGTTAATCTCCACCTCCGTAATTTGGTCTCCAGGAGAAGACAGAAGCCCTGCTGCTGTGCCCTGCACTTCATAAATCACATCTTTATGTGGACAAGGTCAGGGCACCTAACAGCTCAGACATGGGCCTTTGCAGTGGCTCGAGGATTCAGGCATGTTTACTCTCCTGCTCGGCTCTCCGAGGAGTAGTCCAGCACGCTTCTAATTACTTTTGATTATTTTCATTTGCTGGGGTCAGTCTGGCTTGCCAGGACTGCTGGAGGGTTGATTTCCTACAAATCTCCATGTCTTTGTCGGACGGCACTGTGTGCGTTCAGAATTAGCACCCCGTTACTACAGCCTGGGATCCCTCAAAATAGATACTGTGATACAAACGTTTCCCCAGTGAACCATTACCCACTTGCCTTTTTATTAATTAACTACACAAGCATAATCACCTATCTGATCTTTTTTAAAAATGCAGATGGATTTCTTAACAGTTGAGTCTTTGATAGTATATTTGGCCAGAATGAAAGCAAATATATATATATTTGTTGCTTAGATTTTAAATATATTTAGTAATGACTAGCAGCTCTTTGGAAACTAAGATGAAATACTTTGCTGAGACAACAGCTCTAGTGAATAAATTATTATTCTCAAAGATTTATTTCCTAAACTCCATTTAAGGCTGCCATATTTAAAATTTTGGGGTTGGTCCACATTGATGTATTTCAGTTCTAAGCTATTATGCTGAGTGGTTATTTCGTGGCTAAGCATAACAACAAGAAATGTATACCAACCTTAAATGAAAACACCGTGATTAAAAAAACTGTAATACAAAATATTATAGTAAAACTTTGGTAGAAAAAAGAAACAAAATGTCATTATTTTTCTCTTCCTTATCCCCCCAAAGTAGATGTTAAGAGCTCTGATGTGTATGTATTAAAAGGTATATTAAAGAAAAAAATGATGAGCAAATAAATATCCACAAAAAATGAGAAAAAGTATTCACAAAAAAACACAACCCATCACTCTGTTTAGACAATAAGTATCTTTAGATCACTGAGCAAAAATTACTATTATCTTTTTATTTTATAAAAGATAACGTGTATGGTCATTACCGTTAGTCTCAAAAAGCCAAATCCCTCATTCTTCCTAACTTTAGTCAAAGAATTAAGGTACTAAATGCTTTGGGGATTAGTCTCAACTATGTAAGGAATCCATTTTTTTTTTATTGCTTACAAATTTTAATTCATTCAATCTTTCACAATAGCATGTAGCACATTTTGTAATAACCCTAGGGTTAACTTCTGCTCTAAGTGGGAATTTAGTCCCACCATCTTGTGAAGAAAATTCGTTGGAAGACTTCCCTCTACTCCTGTCTCCACTCCTAGATGTGTGCCTTTGGGTAAGTCACTTAACCTTTGAGTTGGTTTTCCTGGAAGTTTCATAATATCAGCATAATAGGAGTGCTGGGAAAATAAATTGGAATGACTGGGAACTGCTCTGACTTCATGGGAACAGGTCAAAATACTCTAACTTTCACAGTATTTGTGTTTGTGTAATGAGTTAGAACAGACTTACATACACACACAAGAAGGAAGATAGTCTGGCCTATACTTTGGGGAATGGCAAAGTATATGTATTTTTCTATGCTCTTTCTTCCATTGCAATGCCAGTTGCCCTAATCCTTACCCTGACCTGTGCAAGAGAAGAATTTTAAGAAAAATGTTTTTTTTCTCTCAAGCTGTGCTCCCCCCGAAGATGTCCGTCTCTGTTTGACTTGCAGTTGAGTTTGTTCTGTCCCACCCACTGTGTTTTCTGCCAATCAGTAAGAGGGAGAGTTTGAGACAGAGGCAAAATGCCACTGAGATCCAAGAGCCCTCAAAACTGGGGTAAGGGGACTCTCACACACACACACACACACACACACACACACAGTGGGGGGGAGAGGGAGAGAGAGGAAGAGAGAGATAGAGAGAGAGAGAGAGAGAGAGACTAGTTTTAAGACAATATTTGCTACCAAGACCAGGAAATTTATTCTCTACAATATTCTCTGGTGGACTTTAAGTAAGTGCTCAGAGCCTAACATAATGCCAGAAATATAGTAGGTATTGAGGATCATGCATGGCACATAGCAAATGGTCAATAAAAAAGAGCAATTATTATCTGTGTTACTATTATCATTATAATTAGAGCCATTTTGTTCCTCTGCCTATAATTCATTTTGCCTCCATTATCTTAGACAAAATCTTATCTGCCCTTCAAGTCCCCTCTTATGTGTGCCCATTGATTCCTACCAACCAGGTTTGACCTTTTCATACTTCCCCTCAAATCATCTGTGCTTCTTTCCTGCCTTATAGACATGTCTACCTTAGCTCACAGCTGTTTCTGTAATGCTCTTGTCCTCCCTAACAGCCACTGTAAGATTCTTAAGGGTGAAATCAAGTTTGATTCACACTGACATCTTCAGTAGCATCTTTTCATAATGAGGCTAAATTACCTTTGAACCTGCCTTGCAAGGGTGAATTAATTACGGTTAAGTGTATGAGGAATGGCTACATTTAATGCCCAAGGAAACTAGGCCATTTAACCCTGTTTCCCCTTGAGAATCAACTGATAATTCCCTTTTAGGGAATTTAGAGATACAAATTCGTCACTGCTGCTTCCCAGGAGTAGTAGCACCTAATGTTCTCCCTCCCCACCCCGCATAATTTCTGTTTCTGTACCAACTATCTGCCCTTTACTTGGTGCCAATTCCGGACAAGGTTTCAGACTCCTCCCTTTCCCTTATCCCCAGTAAATAGTTATTGGCTGGGTCAATCTGTTTGTTTCTTTCAATAGGGCCATCACCTTCACTGGCACCAGACTAACAGAGGCCCTTGTCATGGCAAGCCTGAATCTTCCCACCAAAAATTAGTCTTCCTGAAATAACAAAGTTATAACAATGTTTTGCTTTACCTAAAAACAAACAAGCAAAAAGGTACAAAACAAATAAAAAGCCATACTTATCTGCAAGAAAATAAAGCCCCTAGTCCAAAACGCAGCCTCCTCTATAATTTAACATCAGATTGATCTTTCCAGATTCATTTACGGATTCTTTCCTCCACACAGATATTGAGTTCTGGTTAACAACGGGGGATATAAGCAGAAGCCCGTGGCCCTTTACCTGAGTTCATGCAGGCCCTTCCCTTTTCTTATCTCTGTTATTCCCAGCATCCCTATGATGGAACCATAGATCGGGCAGGTGAGGTAACGGTTCTATTTATCAGGCTGATATGCAGCCCTCCAGGCTCCCTTCTATGAAATTCTTACAGGACACACTATTAAAAATCACTCATGATGGTTAGGGTGATTTGGGATAGCTCTGTAATCTGCCAATCTGTCTATAAGTTTCTTGTCTGATGGCAAGAAACGTCCTTCATACCAGAGTTTTCTAATCAGTGAATTGTTACCAGGTATTCCCTGAAAACATGTTCTGTGCTCAAACGAGGTAAAGGTAACTCCCCCTTGGAGCTGCACAATGAACACACATGTAGTAAGTGCTCTAAGACTCTCAAAGTCTAAGAAGTCCTTTTTTGGTGTGTTTAATGGGGCTTGTAGGCAAACACATATGACAGTCCCTTTGCCCTTCGACTGGAACACCTAAGGGGAACAATTTTGGAAATAAAACTTCATATCACTTTGCATCTCTTTCGAGGAAGCATATAAGTATTCCCCTATATATTTTTCTATCAATGGATTGTTTTCAGCTCTTGATCAAAAATATGAACTACAAAATAGTAATACATAAACAAATAAAATCAAGCCTCAGCTTTTCATTCAACTCGAAACGTCTGTCAAGCTCCCAAAGTAGGTTATCAGTAAACTCCAGCCAGTTGGTTCTTGGCCTGTGAAATGTTGTATTTGCACTTGAGTATATGGTATGAAAACCTGCCAGAGGAATGTGTACAATCTCATTTCAAAATCAACCAACTCCTTCCTACCCTCTTCCATTACAAGCCCTTCAAAAACATAATTTTACCATGGGCATATTTATAGGCAATGTTTTATATTATTCAGGCTTTTCTTAATAAGTTATGGCATTATCTAGATATGTATTTCCCCGGGAGGGAAAAAAAAGGCAGCAAGTCAATCTCGGTCTAAAGATGCCTGAATTAAATGTTTAAGAATTTGCCTTTTCTCCAGTTTTGAGATTGGGTTCATGTGTTGTGCCTGCCGATGGCTGTCTAACCGCTAAACTAAGTGGACATGAAATCAGATGGCATACAAAATTACAGGAATTTGATCTGCAGATAAACCGCAGCCCTTGATGAACTAACATTGTTCCAGATGAATTAACACATCATCCCGAGGAACAGAACATTTCACAGGAGCCACCACACAATCTTCCCTGTAAAGAGCACTAATGGCTGTGATTAATATGTGATCTATTGAAAGCGCTTGCTTCTAACTAAATTGGCATACACTAAATGCAGTGGGGAGGGGTGGGGAGGCAGCCTGGCCCCACAATTATTGCTCCACTCCAAAGCCCTGACAGTGAGTGCTGGTTACGGTGCCTCTGATACAGAATGATTAAGAAATGATCAATGTGTTAAGTTCTTATCAAAGATTCAGTAAAGCACTTATCTTTTCTCTATGTAATAACTTCATTTTATTATTTCAATGACCATAGGCAGATCCTTTAAAAACACACCTTCCAAAGTTTCCAAAATAAAAACAAATCTTCATGGCCATATTATTTTATGTTGATCTAAGGAGTTATGGCTTGCTAGTGTTGCTTTATAATACTATGTATAGATCTTATTCCTAAAATAATTAGGCTCAGGATCGGGTTTGTAGTCCCTGACTCCCAAGTTGTGCCTACCTAGATTTTCCTGAGCCTGGAGAACCTATAGGTAATCAGTTTCCATAATAGATGAAAGCTACAGTTATTATCTTAAAGACAGCCTTTGTCTGCACAAAAAAATAATATAAATTAAAATAAAAAATGAAATCTCTGTAGAACCAGAAAAGTATGCTAGTCTTACAATCCATTTAAAGGGTGCCACAGCTTTTGATAGATATTAAATGGTAAAATGTCAAAATATTCCAATAGTAGTTAAAGCACCAGTAAAATCTCAGTAGCATTGCAAAAACATGGACATTGATTTTAGCTGTGACTTTAAAAATATCTTTCTATAAATTTTGTTGAGTCAATTCTTCAACTTCAAATAAAATCCTAATATAGCCTGTCTATAAAGTGCAGAATTAAGTACTGGTCAATTTCCAAGATGCAGATTCTGAAAGGTATTTGTGTTTTTGGTATGTAGTTCTTGGCTGGAAAACAAACCCAAGCTTGCAAATTCTTGCAGTGCCCTACAACTAGAAGGGCAAATGCCAGAAGGGACTTGAGTGGCAATACTTGGGGAGAAAATAAAAATATGCACCCTGATTCACCAGGTGATCTGAACAGCCAGTTCACTAATAAACCATGCAACCTAGTCGTGAGATGAAGAACGTCAAAAATTAAGACTGAAATGACATAGATTTTTAAACTCATTCTTTTATGTCCTTTTTACATTGTCTTTCATAAGTTCATATTTCCTTTCCCCACTTCCACTCTTATGAGAACTAGCAAAGTCCATACATTCTCAAAAAATATATATTGTTCAATGAATCAAATCTAAATGATTCACTAAATACTTTAGTGAGTCAACTTGTCTGTATTAATTTTGTGTGTTTTTGTTGTTGTTGCCTCTGAAGAAATTATCATAATAAATGTTTATCATTCCCTATATACATATCCTTGGTAACCAATGCTGGAATATTTCAAGAAAGCCATTATAGGTCTTTGTAAAATATATTTTACTAAATTATAATCTTGGGAATCATATTGGAGTTATAACATATGCATGTTCAAAAGGCTAATGTAAAGAGAGAGAGAGAGAGAGAGAGAGAGAGAGAGAGAGAGAGAGAATAATCTGTTACTAAGAAAAAAGTATGAGATGGAGACATGAATCATCTGTTCCCTCCACAGGAATCCATGTTCAAATGCCTTTGTATTATGAGTATGATATCTTGTGTTTAGTGTGATTCTTGGGTTTAGAGATATGTATTTTTCACACCATGCTGCCCTGAATGCAGGTATACCACTTTCTTTGATGCTCAACCAAAGCCAAGGTGATCCATTCCAACACTGGATGGTTTAAGGACTGAACAGACAATTTTTAATTATACTTTATTTTCAATTACTTGCTTACTGCAGAATCTAAACCCATAGTAAAATGTAAATTCACTGAATTCAGTTTAGGCATTAAAAAATATTTCATAACAATAAAAAGATAAAAATCAAGACAAATAAATTAATGAATCTTCTAACCATAGTATTTGTGGCAGGCAGACCAACATTGCTTTTCTAATTCTTCCCTTCCCCCAATAATTTTCTTTAATGTGGTCCAGGTGATCCCAGTGACTCGTGACTCACATGGCCCAGCTGTCAAATCACCCACACCTAGGATGTGGTGACAACAGTCTGTTTTCACAAACGACCTGCCTCTTAGAGCCTTTAGCAGGGATGGTGACAGGCCGAATGTGGTAACCTGCCATAATGAAGTAAGAAGATCTTCTTCCCAGGGCTCAGTAGACCACAGATTTCCTCTAAAAAAATATGAAATTACTGTGCTCACGAGCAATCAGTCTCATCCCAGATTCCTGCTAACCCATAGCCCTCTGATGTTAGAGCCCTCAGTGAATGGAGTCTGCTTCTAGTTTTATGATATTGAGAGAGTTCCTTATACTTTTTTTTAAATTAATGTACTAGAGGCCCGGTGCATGAAATTTGTGCATGGGTGCGGTCCCTAGGCCTGGCCAAGGATCGAAGTGTGAGCATCTGGCATGAAAGGGCAGGTCCCCGCTGACCTCTGGGTCCTGGGCAGCACCTGGGCCCCTGGGCCTTCATGCACCCCCCTCTGCCTAAGTCACGGCACCCAAGTCCCCACATGGAGATGTGGTGAGCGCAGTTGGACACCAGGTGTGGGGCACAGTGTGGGCCTCTGGGCTGTGCAGCGGCGCCACAAGGAAGCCGGGCAGACAGCGTGCTCCCTCCCAGCCAACCTCGCAGACAGGGCTTCTGCATGAAGAGCCTGACTGGCCCCTGTGGTGCCGATGGCTGCGGCGCTTGAGTCCTGTCATCCTGGGGGAGGATTGCAAGGGGAATGAGAGCGAGCTCATTGGACACTCCGCATTCTCACAGCACCTCCATCCAGGTCACACCAGCCGCCAGGTAGCCAGCAAGAGGTGGTTGCTGTACCTCACCCACACCCACCATGTTCCGCACCACCCCCTGGTGGTCAGCGCACGTCATAGCGAGCGATCGAACTCCCGTTCTCCCAGTCGAACTCCCAAGGGGACACTTTGCATATTAGCCTTTTATATAGAGAGAGTTGACATTTGACAACATGATGCTTAAACTTCTTGAACCTCTCTTTCAGTATCTTTAAAGTGGTGATAATGGCACCTATGTCATAGGAAGTTATTAGGATTAAACAATGAAGATAATGTATATAAAGCAGTTGGTACAATCCCTGGCACATAGTAGAGACTCATGAGGAAGAATCTTGTAGTGATTAAAAGGACAGGCTCTGGAAAAACACAGCCTGGATCTAAATCACAGCTGAACTGTGTGTTCAGTGAGAGAAATGTGCCAAGTTACTTAGCACCTCAGTTTCCTCCTCTGTAAATGAAGATAATGATTGTATCTCATAGGGCTATTGAGGGGATTAAGTACAGTAATCTGTGCACAGCACTTAGCTCAATGCCTAGCACATAATAGCACCTAATAAACATTAACTGTTATTAAATGGAGTTCTAACTCTATAAAGTAGTTGTTACCTTCTATATAAATGCCCTCTATGGTTGGTTTGTTTATTTCCATAGACATCCTTATATCAGAAGAGAAACAAACACTTTTCTCTCCTAATGCGTTTGCTGGTCATCAAGCAGCAGTTTGTTTCTGAGAAACAGAAATGGAAACCAGAGAGCCAGAGAAGAATAACCAAAATAAGTGATAGGAATGCAAATTCACTATGGCATCTGACAGCTGCCTTAGACACCCCAACCATAGTGGGGAGAAATATTTTCTAAGAAAGGAATTTGGGGGAGATAGGTAAAAGAAAGCACATGAAGAGAAATCTAAATCTTCATACTTCTATTGGGAGTCATAAGTTAAAAAAACAAGAAATTAAGCTTGAAGTACATATTAGTCAATATGTGAAGTAGTCTAGTAAAAGATATAATTCTTCAAAATGTAGGATAAAAAATGGAAGACAAAATATTCAAGGAAAAAGGAAGAAGACATTGGTGTGAATTCACAGGACCTCAGTAGAGATTGTTCCATGTTGGGTGTGTCAGTTTGTTCTGTCGGGTGGGACCGGAAATGTGAATGGGCAGCCATTGATGGTACAGCACCAGTCAAATCTCTAGATGACTGTTGCCACCATCCTAACAGCCACCTGGTGAGAGCCTGGGCCAGGACCTCTCAGCCAGCTAAGTGGCTCCTGAATTCTTAAACCATAGAAATAGAGGACAGTAAAAATGTTTATTTTTGTTTTTAGCCACTAAATATTGGGATAATTTGTTATGCAGCAATAGATCCCCAATATGGCAGCCAAAAGCACTTATATGGACAGGGAGAATTCAGTCTCCTGGCCTCCTCTGATGGTTGGAGAGTTCAGGCTCCTGAAGGAGTCCTCTTCCCCCACACCCTAACCCCACTCCCTCACACCACACCACTCCCACCCTGCTCAAACCCTGCTGTGGCTTAAAATGGGCGGGCATTTTCACACTCTCATCTAAGAATACTTGTCTCTGGTTCTGCTCATGAGCTGTTGTTCAATAGAGTCATTCAGACATTCTAGGAGCCATAACATTGAGAAGCATTAATGAATGAAACTTGATAAGGCCAAATTACGGGAAACTTTTCAAGCCTGTTAGAACTGGGACTACTTTGGATTGAACACAGAAAAAGGCAGTGATTACAAGTTTCAGAGTGGTGACATTATGACACCAAGATTTCAGGAAGATTTGAATCTTGTTTGCAGAAGCATCGCATAGTGGATCAGGAGTTCTGAGTTGGTTTTGTTATATGTACCAAATTAGCATTAAGTTGTTTTATAAATACAGACTAATTTTTGTTATTGTTTATAAAATGGCCAAAATGTTGATCTTGGAACATACAAGTGCCCTGCTAAAGGGTTTATCAGGAGTTCCTCCAACTTCAGCCCAAATCTCGAAGAAAAGCAATTCAACTCTATCAGTGACAAATGCATCAACCAAAAATACTATCAGCAAACTCTGCTTCTCCCCCTCCCACCCTGCCATGGACTAGGTAGGACCTTGCCCCTTGCCTGTGGTAGCAGGACCTCTACTGGGAGCTGCAGCCACTTCTGATAAAGTGAGCACCTGGCTCTCATTTCCACAGGCTCCCGGAGAGATTGCCAGTCTGTCTCAGTACCAACCAAACCATATCAGGTGTAACAGACAGCACAGTAGGGATAATAACGTATTATCCTTTTCAATGGGGCTTTCCTTTAAGTTTGTTAATTAACTTATTAATGATAAAAAAAAACATGAGAGGGGATGATAAGTAATATTATCACCACAATAAAAAGGAAAGAGATGCACACATTAGAGAACTTGCCTAAGGTCTCAGTGCCAATGAGAGGTAGACCTGTAACTAGAAGACAGAACTTCTGATGCTTAACTAATGCTGTTCTACTGTCCCAGTGGTTCTCCATCTAGCTGGGCAAAGAGGGTAGATTTCTCTTTAGATGGTTGGTTGTTTTTTTTTTTTTTGCTTACATTGGTTCTCAACCTGTGGGTCGCGACCCTTTCACAGGGGTCACCTAAGACCATCCTGCATATCAGATATTTACATTACGATTCATAACAGTAGCAACGTTACAGTTATTAAGTAGCAACGAAAATAATTTTATGGTTGGGTCACAACACGAGGAACTGTATTTAAAGGACCAGAAGGTTGAGAACCACTGCATCCTCAGTGGGCCAGAAGGTTGAGAACCACTGAGAATCTGGTAGCTTTACTTATCCCTCCACTTCACTTTGATATTTGCTTTGCAGTTTTCATCTTCGAACATTTTCTTTGAAGTCTTTCCAATTACAAAAGCAATACATGCTTGTTTTACCAACTAAACAATACAACACAGAGGTGGTTCGCCATTCTGAGGTAATTACTATCTAGTCCACTGTGGTTTTTACCTGGTAGTATTCTTTGCTCATGCAAAATAAAAACATATATATGTAATATATTATATATACTTATATGAACACATAACTATATATTAAATATATGTTATATGTAAATATATATGCTTTGTTTTTTACCAAAATAGAGTGCTATACCATACACATTTTTTCTATACGTTATTTTTAATGTGACACTATATCATAGACATGCTACAAGTTAGACAGTTCATGTCTAATTTGAAGTTCTTTTTCTAATTTCTTTATGCATATATACAGCCCCATGTACATATATGTACATATACATAATTTTACACAATCTCTCTGGTGTCAAAATAACCCTGGGCTCTCTCCCCAACGCCACCTCACTCTCTCTCATTCCTTGGCTCTTGATTCACAGGTTGAAAATGACCAAACTAAATATGCTACAAGATAAAGTTTAGAAGCCAGAAGGAATAAAAAATTAATGTAAACCATTGTTCCTGCTGTTAAGGCCCATGCAATCTATTTAGAGAGACAAGACTAAGCTACTTGAAAGAATAGCACAGAGTACAAGACGGTTAAGTCATTAAGTACTAAATTATGTGGCTCGAGTGATAAGTGCTGCAGAGATTGAGGCAGGAGAGAGATGCGTAAAGGCTGGCACAGTAGGAGAAGCTTTACGGAAGAGGGGAGACTTGCGCTCATTCAAAGGCTAGGGCAAAGTGGAAAAGAATATTCCTGGGGAGCTTTCCATGTGCTAGAGTCAGGCTAAATGCATTTTCAATGTTTGTTTAATTACTCTGATAAAACTCAGCACCCTGTGGTTCCTTAGGTGCATAAAGTCATCGCCACATGTTTTAAAAAGTAGATTTCAGTATGTGTATATTCATGTGTGTGTGTTCTTAAACAAAAGGATTAATTTTCCTCATGGATTCTAATGTAACGGATGGATATATAGTCTATGCCGGGTGAATCTGTCAGCATAAATCAAAGGATCGTGGGAAAATAATTGTTCTGGTAAAACTGAAAAGCAGCCAGTAAGCTCATGAAACTTCTGGAGTAATCCTTTTTTTAAAATCCGTGAATAACTGATAACCTACTAAAGGTACATATCCAGGCATAATGCTTTATAAGCAAACTAGAAACATTTTATTTATGATCATGCGTCTTTTGATTTTGTTTAAAAACCAAAGACATAGCCTAAGTTATAGTCAACTCATTTGCAATAATAATAATAACAATAACAAAAAGCACAAAACACTTTTAAATTCTGAGCATCATGCATGAGTACATACACCCCATTGCTGTTTTCTGTGTTATAATCTCATGGATTTAATGTTTTTTAAATTATTTGGTTTAAATTGGAAATGGAGATAAAGGTATCCATTGGCTTTTTTTCAAAGCAAGTTTATAAATATTTTACTTCTAATATTAGTCAGTTTTGTTAATTTCACTCATTTACTCATTTATTCTCAAAAGAAATCAGACACAGCCCACTGCTAAGTGCTAAGGATGTTCAGTGAGTGGAGGAAGAGAGCATTACTCCATTATTCGACACACCTGACTGGCCTTAGCAAGCTATTTAAGTGACAGAATCAAGAGATAATGGTAAGATGATAAAATAAAATGATTATAAAACAATCATTTATTAAGTGCCTACTGTATGTCAAGTGATTATGCATCATTTCATTTAATAACTCACTCACAGTTGGTATTCAGGATCACTGTGAGCTGACCCATGATTGACAGGGACCCTAAGGAACGTTAACCTCAGTTTAACAATAAATATTAGATAAGTAAAGGAGGTACTGATCTAGACTCCTGAGACATCAGTGAATCAATAATGTGTATTAGTAATTAATACAGTCATTCCGAGCATATGAAAACAGAGGCCAGAGGAGCAACATGATATTCCCAAAGCTCAATCATAATCAGAGTGAGAACAAATTTGTACCATTGCTTGGTTTGTGGCATCATACCATTTTTTCAATTACTTCCTCATTGATTAATGTGTTTTAATTACAGTGTGTCAGAAAGAAAAAAAAAAACCTCAGGGAAAAGAAATCCACTACTCAACAGATAGAGAAGGGAGGCGCGTCTTAGGCGTAAAATTCTAACCTACTGAGGTTCTCAAAAGCGATTCTGGAAAATGCTTCACCGATCCTCATCTTACATTCTCCACTTCGATTTGTACAAAAACATAAAGGTAAAAACAAAAGACAGGATGATTTGGGATTTTTCTGTCCACAACTAGAATCTCTCATAATAGGGTTGCTAATAAAAACAATGAAATCTGGTTTTTAACATTATGTCATTAAACCATAATTATGTCTCAGAGCCCAAGGAAGGTCGTTTGGGGTTATTAGTAGTGGTTTCCTCCTAAAGTTAGCATGTCTGCCCTTACTATCTGCTTCCTTATCTGATTATTTACACTGTTTGGAACTCCCTTGTGCTTTTATCATCAAAAACCACTTGTGGTCCGTATCCTGGGTGCAAGGCGTTGGCCCCATGTCGGGTTCCTTGTCTAAGCCACGTTCCTGTTAAAGTTTCCTGACAAAAGTTTTGTCTACATAATAGCCAGCATCAATTTTGACAGGAAATAAATTGGTTTATGAAAGTAACTCTTAAAGTGGGAATCAGTTCCTCTCTTTCAAGACATCTTTTGAAACTGGTTAATGAGTGTTCTCCAAGATTTCAGTGAAGACACACAGATGCATGTAATCGAAAGCATCTAAGATTTCACCTCTTGAAACTGTTAGTTAATAGACAAAGTGTTTATTGCACCATTAGACAACGCGTTTCCAAACTGTGACTATGCTCAGTGATTGTTCACTCTAGAGAGGACTAATATGAAAATGCATTAAGAAAATAAAGTGAAGTTGTAAAACTGATGAATTT
Source organism: Myotis davidii (assembly GCF_000327345.1). NCBI lineage: Eukaryota > Metazoa > Chordata > Mammalia > Chiroptera > Vespertilionidae > Myotis > Myotis davidii. The sequence goes on from NW_006291010.1 coordinate 868,106, forward strand.
CCGTCACAAAAGGAGATCTAGTATAATCAATATGTTGCATTTGTACCGGATGGTCAAGCCATCTACAGCATCTGAGAAGTTTGTAATTAGTCTATGTTTTTCATCACTAAGAAAAAAATATGCGGTTTTAGATATCATGTTTAAAGCACCTAAAAACCCCAAAGTTGTCATGCTAAATACAAGAGATCTAAAGATCTGCTGTTACACATCCATTACATTTAGTGAGCTGTCCTACTGGCTTTTTTGAAGTGCGGTCTACACGATCTTATAAGGCGAAACACTTTATGTACCGTACGAAATTTGAGGCATAATGTTTAATGTTCACAAGATAAGTTAGCAAAACTGTATGCTGGTGACTTTTTTATTTCCCTGTTTTATGTCCTTCAAGTACTTTAAGGAAAGATAAACAAGAAGGTAGGAGAATAAAATGTGCCTTTTCCTTCTACCTTTTTCACTCTCTCTTTCCTAAATTAAATTATCACTGCTGATTTGCACCCAAGGAAGAAATCATGTTAAAATATACTGCTTTCTTTTTTTATTTTAATGTTTAGATAACAGCTTTCAAAACACAGCTAAGTAAAATGTGTTTTGAGATGGAAAACATTTGGTCTTTTTTCTAGCTTTCAACAGCTTAAGTGAAGGGATTTTTAATGTTCACAAACAGCTGGGCCATACTCTGTGCATCATGAATTCCACTCTCATTGAAGGATCCCATCTTCCTCACTGCATGGAGAGGTTCCCTTTTTTCTTCCTGTCCTTGCCACTTGTTCATCTTAATAGCTTTCCATTATTATCACAGCTTTCTCATGGGTAACACTTAGAGCAGTGATTCCTAAAAGGATTTATCCTTGGACGAAACACAATTTTTTTCTTAAAAAATGCAGATGGTTTTCTATTTTTGTGTGTGGCAACTATTGAAAACAACAGATCAATGTACATTGGAATAATAATAATAATGGTATGACAGGGAAGGACTTGCATTCCTGTTTTCAAGATCTTACCTAGCTTTCTCAAAGATGCTTCTGAACATTCCAGTACACTTTATCTAAAGGTGGGTGGGTGGGTGAGGAGAGATTAACCAAAGAATGTACATGCATATATGCATAACCCATGGACACAGATAATAGTGTGGTGAAGGCCTGGGGTGGAGGGAGGGGGTGGGCTTGAAGGGGTCAATGGGGGGAGGAAAGGGGGACAGCTGTAATACTTTTAACTATAAAGATAAATCTAAAACAAAATAAATAAATACCTAAATTTTTATCACTCTCTCAATATCCATCCTAACATATGCTCAAAAGGAGTTTTTTTTCAGAACAGCTAAATACTTCACAATTATTTTCAAACCCTTTCCCAGGAAAAGGTCGTACCTATATGCATCTATTTATTTATGTGACTATAATAAGTAAGGTAATGAGAGGGTATGGGTGGCAATCACACATAATGTCAAAAAATGTCACACATAATGTGAAAAAAGTGATCAATATAAAAAACGCCAAAGAAGGAACTCTTACCATTTGCAACATCATGAGTGATCAATATAAAAAACGCCAAAATATTGTAGAATTACTATTTACTGCAAATGTACTAAATTAAAGTGCATCTTATGTTTAACTATGAGTTTACAGTTTTACAGCTAACAGAGTAAACACAATAGTTTAGAAAATCACATACATTAAATATACAAACCATGTAAATAAACTGTGTTCATAAATATACATAAATTATGTAAATTGGCAAGAAATAACAAAAATCTCATTGTCTATTTTTATAATTAATTATTGATTGTTTTCTGCTCAATTCACTTGTTTATCTGTCTCAGATTTAGGGAATGAATCGATGGAAACATATCCCCAGCTGAATATCCACTCCCTCTGCCTTCTCCTCACCCACCAGTCCTACAGCAAGCCTGGGGCCTTCTAGCCTTCTCTAGGAGTCATTGCTACGTGATGAGGATGGGCAGGGGGTGGAAGAGCACATTACTCCATTATACAGCACATTTGATTGGCCTAAGGAACTCAAGGTCCTACACGGTAAAACAAACGATGCTGTACTATTTATTACCAACTGTGAAGTTCTAAACAATAAGGAGTTCCCCAAATGTAGGTGATTAATAGTCATTAGTGTTGCTTCTATGAATAATCTATGATTGCTTTTCACCATGGTTAATCTCCACCTTCCAAATCCTCCTTCAAAAATGTCAACTTGTTCTTGAATAATTGAAAATGTACTTTATACATAGATGACCTATATACTTCTAAGAATAGACATGCATCTCCAATGTGGGAAAATGTATCCTGTATGCATATCACACACACACACACACACACACACCTTCAAAACTGTTTTCAATAAAATATATCAGAATGGATACATGTAAATGACTTTAGAGTACTTGTCCTCCCAGTTCCCATATTTAAATAAACAGTGTTATAATTGTAACAGAGTGAAATGCTCGGTCTCTCTGGCTCCATCTTGTTCAAGCCTGCATTGTTCCCAGAGCCTCAAGCGAATAGATTCCACTTAGTCTTGCATATAGACATGCTGAGTTTTACAAAAGCAACCCCTCACCAGAAGGTGCTTCTCCTAAGGATCTAAGGGAAGTATGTACAAAAATGATTATTTATTAAAGATTTGCAGCAACTTCATGACCAGACTCACATCAACTAGAATCAACAGACTAAGAGCAGAGAAGTTTCACAATCTTCCTCAGACCCCTGAGGGCACCCAGATACCCGCTGTTGTCAATCACCTCTTGCCCCTCCCATTTCCCCTTTACTTGACATAAAAGAAGCCTGAACTCTGTCCTTTCTTGAGATGTATGTGAGGCACCACTAACTTTCCCCTCTTCTCAGTTGGTGTCTTCTTGATCAATAAACCTTTTGGGACTCCAAACTGTGATATTTAGAGTCTTGGCCTTTTGATGCATCAAGCACATTGGACTTTGCTCAAGTAATATTATCTACCCAGCTGCTGATTCTGATTCTCTAAAAGAATATGTCTTTAAAATAGTCTCTGAAAAATAAATAAGTTATATAAATGAAGTAAATAAAATCCCTGAGAAACGAAAGAGAATAGCAGCTTGTTATATTAATACATGGGTAGGGAAAAAAGATATTTTCAAAGAACTGCAATTCTATTGTTAAATAAGTTGATCACTTTTCAAAGAATGTTCTGAACAAGTTTTAGAGTTTTCATCATGAGTTTTTGTTGTAAATGCCTTAGATTCCAGAGCTAATGCTGAAAATTTTCCACTTTACAGTGTTACCTGGGTTTTTTTGTTGTTGTTCATGCTGCTTCAAATTAAGCTACTTGCTTTTTTATTAAATTATAGTATTGTTTTATTTTGGTTCAACTGAGAGATATTAGGTTAAATAATTGTAGCCATGAAATTGGTGAATTGCTAGTTTCTAGATTAACACACTGCTAGGTCAGATTGGTTGACATCCATTGCATTGTAGTTGGTTATGGGCAAATCAAAAAGTTTCTTAATTTATTTCCTATATTGACTCAAAGGTTCTATGCTGACCTTACATCTAATCCTGTTTTGTTTTGTTTTTCTTCTGTTTACTAGCCCATTTCGTAAGATTCTTGGTGTTTAAACCTTATAGTCAGACTGGGCTAAAAATAACCAAGTAGTACATTGGTTTTCATTGAGGGAGCTCTGCTGACTAAAACCAGGCAATTGGCAGGTCACACAGAAAAGTTGCAATACTAGAAAAAAGTTCAAATTTCCGTACAACGAGGTAATGACTTTAACACAAATAAAAATTCAATGCCTATAGTAAAAGCAAAATGTATGATTCAGGATGGATTGTAGATAAAATTTATTTGCATTCAATTTAGACATATCATTAATAGAAAAAATTGCCATGAGAGGAAGAATAAAGAAAATTCGATTTGCTTAGATTTTGGTTTTTACACTTTAAAAAGTTATAGGTAATATTTCTCCTTTATCTAACATAAGTTCGCCCCAGAAGCATAGACTAAATTAAAGTGAACAATGAACTTTAGCTGAGGAAAATAGCTGTTGAGAAGAACTGTTTTCTGTTTTATTATTTGATGTGGGAACAACCTTACACATGATCTTCAGCACAAATATAATATTTAATATCTTATCCTGGGTCACAGTTGAAATCTTTCCCTGATTAAGACATGTAAAGTGGACATGTTTCAGCACTTGAAACAACATTTATTTTTAAATTAACATCTAGATTTATCAAAAATAAGTTAAATTAATCTAATTTGGGCTGAAATAATTAATATGCTATAAAATTATTTATAAATGGATATTATGGTCATTTTACTTCCAAGTGTGTTCTGCTATGTTCTTTGCAAACATTCCAGAGCCCAAGTGGCATACTTTCTCTCATATTACTAAATGTTTGCTCTGACCTCAGAGTGTTAATACAAATAAAAATATTGACATTTTTTCACACTTATTCAATACCCATTGAAAAGAAACCTAAAGTATCATTCAAAACTTAGCACATCTTGTACTTTTACATAAAGAAAGCTTCAAAATAGAATTCCACAATGTGAAAACAATATGTCTCGGAGAGTGAGAGCAAGAAGAAACCTTTAGGTCCCCTGAACTAGTCCAACTTCCTGCTTAACCATCTTATCAGAAGTGTATCTTAGTAAACAGAGAGGGGCAGACGATACTCTGTTCTGTTCAATTCTATATGAGGGAAGTTCTACTTTTCTTTTTCATGGGAAAGAAGAAAATGTCAGCCAGCCAAAATACAAAGGCCAAGATGATATCTTACCACTAGCTCAGTGAGTAATATTTTAGGAAAATTATATTTAGCCCCTTATGTCGTTCATACTGGAAATGAAATCCCCAGACTATCACAAAAGCTATTTCATATACATGCCTAATGTTACAAACCCTCTTCTGATCGAATTATTCTATTTTTACTTCTGTTGATTTACGTATTTGTTTTACTCATTAAAATTGTCTGTTCCAACTCAGACCCTAAATGTCAACACCAAGCCTCTCCGTTCTCTTAGAAGTAAGCCTTAAATTATATTGTTTCCCATGGTACTTAATTACACCAAGTCAAGTGAAAGCACAATTCAAAGGAATACTCACTTTTGTGGGTGCCAAAAATGTGAACTTGGCCAATTTTTTTTCTATTCAGCACAGAGTAGTTAAAGCTATGATGATTCCTCTACTCTGCATCATGAGCCAGCTTGTCTAATTCTGGAAACATTCCACAGAGCTTCACAGGGAATCCCCTCAGTCATTTACATAGGATTGGGAGAACTCAATGTTTCCTCAAATAAAAGTAGCAGCTGGATATTTTCCCCCTTCATATTATAGAATAAGGGTACAATGTTATATTCAGCAGCTTATGGAAACTCAAACTTACTATAGTAAGCCATTTTTAATAAACTTACTGGTGCATTTGAGAGTGGACCGATAATGTCCCTTTCCACCAAGAAAAGAATGGGTAACGCTGTAGACTTTCCATTCTTCTGAGACTACACATTCTAATGGTCAGTGTTTCATTTGTAAGTTACAGAACAGCCTTCCATACACATATGACCAAACCCCAAATGGATATTCTGCTTTCAGTATTGTATTCCTCAGATTTCTTTTTGTCTTTATGTTACTGTATGTGTAAAATTCTTTGCATTATTTTAAGAATGTTTCTCTTCTCATGGTATACCCATACACAATTTAATTTTAAACATACTAATTCTCCACAAGAAAAAATAAGATACATTTTTTTTTAGCAAAGAAGAAGCAACAATAAAGATCTAAAGGAAGATGTTGCAAGTAAAGTGTCACTGTATTTTTCTATTAGAAATATTTGATGAGATCTTTATGAAAGAATTAAATGGATTTGATTCTCATGAAGAAATCTATAATAACCAATAATAATTAATGGTAGATTATTAGATTTTCATTCATTCTGAATTTCCTATTAGATTTTATTCTTCTTGAAGACCAAAGCCCTTGTAACTTTTTTTTCTCTTTTAGTGTGCAGTCCAGTAATTTGTACATAGTAGATACCCAATACATGTTTGAAGAAATATAAGTTTGAAATATTATTTTATAACACAGTTAAGATCTTTAACATTTTATATCATGGCCATTATAATCCTTTAAAAGAGAAGTATAAAAATAATATTTTAAATTGATCTGGAAATTGACCTAAAATAACATGAAATAATTATAAATAAATGATTATTAGAATAAATAATTTGATAGTCATTTGTCAAGCACTTACTCTATATTACTCCGTATTACTCTGAGACAGAGAAAGGAAATGATGGAAATACATAATAGCATGGAATAGAATTTATTTATCAACTATTATGAAATAGAAAAATCCATTAAGAGAAACAGGAAAGCTCCCTTGGAAGAAATATTACAGATAACTATTAAGACATGGATGAAGGGGTGGGGTAGGGAAGAACTATTGCTCTTGGGTTTTTCAAGGGAAGCCAGGGAACTGATTCCAGCAAAATATAAAGTTCCCAAAAGATAAAACATTGATAGTAAAGGATCACCAGGTCACTCCATAATGAGCAACAGGAAATTAAACCAACATTCAGTGGGCTCCATCTAAAGTGTTGCATAAGATAGAGGAAACTCAAGTGAAGTCTAGATGAAATCTAACAGGTAATACTGACAAAGAAAGAGTTGAGGAATGAGAAATAAGAGGAACTAGGAACTCCTTTTGTTCTTGGATGCTATAAATTTCTACACGGTTTGATCTGACAGAAATCTATTCATGTTTAAGAACTGGAATATATGTATATATATATATACATATAATATGTATATATGTATACATATATATGTATATATACATATATATTACTTTTGCAATAAAAAGAATAAGCTTTATAATATATATATATTCTCCTGTTCATACCATACCTATTTCTATCATTAGCAAATTCAGTTAAAAATTAGCACAGGAATAAACATAGGTGAAAATTATACCATTTGACACTAATAACAATTTCTTCCTTGAAATTGTCTATATCCATAGCATTCATGACTCATTCTCTCCTGGATCAACTTCCACTCCTCTGGATCCATTTTCAGGGTACTCTACTGGGGTCATTTTCTCCCCTTGCTGAGTAAAGGCTGGGTTTCCCTGAGAGCTTTATCTTCAGCCCACTCCTCCTTTAACATTCCTCTAGTTTCTCTCTCAATCATTCTCAAAGCTATAATCCTCCCTCCCTCCTTATGCTGGTAACTCCCTGACAATATCTCTAACCATAAATTCCCCTCTTAACTCCATACTGGCATACCCAGTTGTCCCTGAGGCATCTTACTAGTAGTGTAGTGTAGACAATTCTGGAAATATTTCATGTTCACTTTTTCTCAAATTTGTAGTATCTGAGACTCTATACCTCTCTCACATCCCAAATACAGCCAACTCCAATACTCATCATATCTTGTCTTCTCCCTCTTTAATTATTACACTCAACTCCTTGCATCCAAGCTTATTCACATTAGACCCATTCTGCCAAATGCAACTAGTGATTTACCTTGTGTACAAATCCATGCTAATCCACGGCTTAAAGTCCTTAAATGACTGTCCATTACTGACACATGAAGGCCAAGGAACTTAACATGACACACAAACACTCCATGTGGCATCCATCAACGATGTCAAACTCATGCCCTCTTCTCCTTACTTTATGCTTTGCAGTCTATACAAATAGACCATATTTTTTAAGTCTTCACATTCACTCTTGTGGGTCAGGTTCTGAGCCTTTGGTGTGACAAGTCCCTACTTCTCAACACCCTTTCCACCTTCCACTTACCCTTTCTACCCTCCATATTCACCATTTTTAAGATGTCATTGGGCAACACATTCACAAATTTCCTGTGGTGGGCATTTTGCTGTTCTTCCATGGCATAACAGTCATAAACCTGTCTACATTTTCTTAAAAACATCTATCCTATATAATGAAAGTGTAACATGCAAATTGACTGAATAGCAGAACGGCTTGTTGGCAGGGGACGGGGCCAGAGAGCAAGTGGTGCCAGGCTAGCCAAGGTGCATGCCAACAGACAGAGGGAGGCAGTGGAGTGATGGAGGGTGAGGCCGACCACTCGCCTGCTGGCACCAGCCCTCCCTCAGCCCACCCGGTCATCTCCTGAAGATGGAGGACAGACTGTGTCTTAAGCTGTCAGTCAGACATCCCCTGAGAGCTCCCGGACTGCGAGAGGGCACAGGCCGGGCTGAAGGACCCCCCCTCCAGTGCACGAATTTTTGTGCACCAGGACTCTAGTTTATATATATTTACCACAAACTCGAAGGTTTTCAAGATAAGAAAAAAATGTCTTATGTACCTCTATCCCTGGCTCAGATGTTCATTAAAGTGGAACTAAATTTTTAACAAATTGGTAATGGTTCTAGCAGTAAGCATTTCCTTCTAACTCTGTTACACATTACTAGTATAAGGAATAGGAATGGATGCCTGGCATAAAAATTATTGAAGTTTCCTTTCTTATTTCTGGATTACTGCAAAGGATAGGTAGAAAAAAATTCCT
>NW_006291010.1:876801-940753 GCF_000327345.1 Myotis davidii
ACTGTTTATTATTACTTAACAAATCAAGCACAACTTTATTCATGGAAACCAGGCATGAAAGACAATTTCTTTAAACAAAACTCAGGCTTTCTAAAGCAGACTCTTTCTCTTCTGTTAACTATTTATTGCCTTTACCGACACCTACACTCATTAGCTATGTACCTGCTCTGGTGTAGAGAACTGATAGTAGTGTCTAAAATTGGATAGACCTGTATCTCAGTACTGTCTCTTGTTTTCTATGTCTAGCTCCATGACCTTCAAAAGTTGCCTGACCCTTCCAAGCCTTTTTCTTTACCTATAATATGAGAATAACAATAAGAGGAGGCACTTACAACAAATCAGACATATTTGGATGGTTTTATGGACATTATCTCATATAATTCTCCCAAGGATCTGAAGAAATAGATATCATTATATCCAGATTACATTTAAGGAAACAGGGAGATCCCAGTGGTAGATCTGAGTAGTCTGTCTCTAGAGTTCTGAGCTGTAGTTCTATGTTTTCCTGTTTCCCTATATTCATTTTACAATGTTTGTGTAAAGATCACATTTTAATAGAAATAAAATGTCTCTGACAGATAGGTACTCAACAGATGATTCTCTCTAATTCCTCTGGAAACTCTTCTCTATCTTGTATGCCAGCCCCTCACTTAAACATCAAAAAATGGCCTTGAACCACAGGAGCTAAACACCACCAAGAAAGATGACTGACAAAGACTCAATTAGAACCCAGAAACCACAGAGTCAAGTTGGGCTTTTATAAAGTCTTCAAGTCTAATTTTTAAATGTTGGTTCTGTTTTATTTCTTTAACATATATCAAGAAGCTCTAACCTGGAGGAAGGATCAGGGAAGTCTCCTAAGGAAAAGATCTTTAATATGAGACATGAAATATAAGAATAAGGTAGCCACATGCAAGAGAAAAACAGTCTAATAGAAGAGCTTTGCAGTTATTTGTTACAAATCTGGCTTCCTGATTAGTTTTTAAACTACAGGAGGGTATAGACCATGTCTATTTTACCTTCTAACATAGCCCTTAGCAATCAGCATGGTGCCTGGCACATTCAGTGTTCAATAACTATTGAAAGGATAAATGAATGAATGAATGAATGAATGAATAAAATGAATGTGTGAGAGCCTGGGGCAAGTTTAAGGAACTGAGAGAGGACCTATATGGCTGAAGAATGGAGAGAGGTGGTAGGCAGGAGCCAGATATGGAGGACCTCAAAAGTGATGATATGGATTTTAAACTTTATCATGAATGCAGTGGGAAACCATTGGAAGGTTTTAGCAGAGGAGAGACGTTATTAGATTTGGGCTTCTAAAATATTATGTGTGAAATTGGTGATGTGCCTTAACCCTCAAATAGAACAGAGTCAAGTTATCACCATCAAAAAGTCCCTCAGAATCAATCCTACCACTTTTCAGTGGGTTCTACAAACGTAAGCCAGAGCATAAATCTTGAGAGGGGATCACAATGTATGGCCAGCAAGTAAGCAGAGGGTTCTGGCCATGTACTTAGGGGTGTTTGCCAGCTAACATAAAGTTCACTAAACACACATAACTTTAAAGCAATAGTGCCCACATTCTAGGTTCTCTCATGTTCGATATTTCAAAGTAAATGTATAAAACATAAAGTGCTCAGTTCTTTCATTCTTTATTCCTTAATTTGTAGGTATTGACAAATCCTAGGATATACTATGCTAGTTATCCAATGCCAAAGTCCCGCCCCCACCCCAACTAGTCAGACTATAAAGCTCCTTGGAAATAATCACTAAACTGTCCATATTGTGAGGTTACTAACCTTTAGTAATACTGAACACTTCTCCTTGCACAGAACATTCATGGACATTCAGAGTAATATTAATCATGAAATTATGGTTTGTTAAACATTATGAAAAGTTCAGTTTGGGATACACTATACCCGCATTCTGTATTTAGCAGAGAAATAAAACTTAAATGTTTTCTTAAAAAATTAACGAAAACAAAGGGGTGATAAAAATTGCTTTGACGTGCACTTGAAAGGCCAAATACACCTTTTATACGAGGAATGCACTTTTTAAAAAATATCTAAGCCTATTCACAGGCTTTCTTTTCACTGTATATATTGTGTCTTTGCAATTTATGTTTAAACAAATTTCAGACATCCCAACAGGCCTTTGCTCTACGAAATAAACTACGAGATATTAATGCAAAAGCTATTGTGCTGAGAGCTCAGAAACCCTACACTTCCACTCTCAATGTCAGTGTGTGAAAAGAGATTTTAGTAATGGCAAAGCCAGTCAACAGGGAATAATTAAACTCAACTTGTCTGAGATTTGCTGTGATGTGTGGAATGATAGTTTCCAACGCAGCTGCTGCAGAATGTTTGCCTAAGTAGAAAGTGCGGTTGACCAGAGGCCACAGTTCAGATGAAATGCAATGGAAAAGCTCGTTGACCTCTGAAATAATAGGTGGGGCCTACTCCAATAATAAAATCAACACAAAGTCAACAATTAAGCAAGGCTGCAACAATAGGGCCATCTCAGTAGCATGCCACTGAAAGTTTTTAAAAGGGGAGAATTACTTCACAGTAAACTGACAAATAGCAGTGCTTGGCACCTTTCACCAGCTAGTAAAGGTGTAGGCTGGCAACTGTGATCAACAAAGCCCTTAAGCAGGACCTCTGTTCCCTTTTCTTGAAAAAGTTCTTCAAATTCAGCTCATTAAAAGGACATATTATATTTCCTTCAGCAGTGCAGTTGGTCTCTCTTTTTAAGCTGTCAAGCAAGCAGCCATAAGCTCTCATCGACAGCACCCTGTCTCTTGAGGCCCACGCCCAACGCCCACGCCATCTCTGTCCTAGACCTGCAGCCCAGCCCACGCTAAGCATGAGTGGTTCTGTTCAACTGAGTCCTTGGTAGTGTAGTCAACATTAATCCACCACGCCGATGAACAAAGATAGTTTGTGAGCCAGTGTGTTGTTTTACTTTAGGAATTCCTTTTTAATTTTACTAGTTTTTCCATTGTCTGGCATTTATAATATTGTCACAAAGTTAAAAGGCAATTATTTACCTCTCTCTTTCCTATCTACAGTACTTGAAACCTCAGGTTTAATATGATTTCCATTTAGAAAAATATTTGTATAGCCATGTACAAGGCCTTATAAAGCTAAGGCATGCCAAGGTAGTTCAAATTTTTTTAATTCATGGTGGCTAGACTTTGTTGGCACTAAATGAAAAGGTTTTACTATCTAATTTTAATGCCAATATTAATATATTTACACATATACACAAATAGACATGTAAAGCACATATATACTACATGTGGTGTACAAGTGTCTGTAGGCATGTGTGGTAATTTCGATGCACAGCGTACATTGGCTAATAAAAATATTCAAAATTGACTTATAATATGCCTAATAAGAGACAATTTCCTACTACTTATCATGTGTCCTATTAAAATGCCCCTTCCTTGATCACTTCCTCACACATTTCAAACTTGAAATAGTTTTTTGTGGGGTTTTTTTTTAAAAATCATGGATAATTTAGTTGCATGGGATGAGATAAAAATAAGCAGATCCTCAGGCCTCACCACCAAAGGTTCTAAAGAAATGGGAGAATTTTTTTCTTTGCAAGTATTGGAGCCTCCTCATTTCCTTTCCTTCTCATTTACCTTGACCGACAGACTAGCACTTTCCTATTCCCCATCTGAAGAAAGGAAGGCATTTCCTGTCTCTTTCCAGGAATGTGTCTGTGTGTTTAGGATATGTGTATCAGTGTATCAAAAGTCCTAAATCTGAGAGATTTCAAAATTTTAATTCAATAAATATTCAACAAGCAGCTGCCATGTTATCAGCAGTTCTAAGTAGATTTCAAGTCACACAAAAGGAAAGCAATTTCAAAGTACTTGGGAAGTCAAGCTAAGAATAACAGCAATAGTTAAAATAACCACTGCTAACATTGATGAACCCTTCTGTGTGCTAGGCACTATGCTAAGAATCTTTACCTAAAACTGCTCATGTAATTCCCACAACAAATCTGTGAGGCCCATGCTATTATTATTGCCATTTTACATTCAAAACAAACAAACAAACAAAAAAACCACCAGAAATGTCAAGCAACTTGCATAAAGCCACAGAGGTTAGTGCAGGGGTGGGCAAACTTTTTGACTCGAGGGCCACAATGGGTTCTTAAACTGGACCGGAGGGGCAGAACAAAAGCATGGATGGAGTGTTTTGTGAACTAATATAAATTCAAAGTAAACATCATTCAATAAAAGGGTACGGTCTTTTTTTTTTTTTTTAGTTTTATTCATTTCAAACAGGCCGGATCTGGCCCATGGGCCGTAGTTTGCCCACGGCTGGGTTAGTGAGACAGTCAACTTGGTTCTGGATTTGAATTCCTAACCACTCCACTTCATTTTCTACCTAGCAGTACAGACCTACCTAGGCCTATGCTGTCTAATATGGTGGCCACTGACCACAACTGGCTATTTATATTTAAACATACATTCAAATCAAAATAAAAAATTTAGTTCCTCAGTCACACTAGCCATATGGTTGAATAGCCAACCCTACGTGACTAGTGCTAACTGTATTGGACAATGCAGATAGAGAACGTTTCTATCTGCAGAAAGTCCTGTTGATCGTTGCTGACTCAAGAATCAGCAGCTGTGCCAGGGAGAAAGGTCACCTCTTGACTTGATCCACCACCTACTAATTAGGTTAGTGACATCAGTAAAAACAAACAAACAACCTCCTCCTAAAAACAATTCCAGATTTCAATTATACCTCAAAGTTTAAGTGATACCATTTACCTGCTCTTCCTTAAGACATAATTTATAAGTGAGGATTAGAAAAGTACCATAGATATACAGAAGTGGGCAAAAGTATTTTTACAGTGTGTGAAACACAGTTTATGCTTGTATTATTATTTATTAATCATTGTCGTATTTTTCTATATGAACAACTGTAAACTGACTTTTGCCCCACCCTCTGTATATGTCACAGAAATAATCTAGGAAACACTGTCACCCTCAGGTCTTGGAGAAGATGCTTAAACTGTAGCTTTATCTGCACGCATCAGGAAAGAAGCCAAATAGGATGAAGCAACCCAGCATGGTGGAAAAAGGCAGGAATATGGAGCCCGGGGGACCTGGGTTCCAACCTCAGGCCCAGCTCCCCATTCTGGGACCCTAGGCACATGACTCAAGCTATGCGTCTCAGCTTTCATGTCTGTGCAATGGGACTAATAATGTCTCATTTGCAGCAGGTTAAATGAACATGTGTAGAGTTCATGCTCAGAGAAGGCCCTTGGCGGCGGGTGGGGGGGGTATATATATATTTTTGGAGATGAGAAATATGAGTCAAACTAAACAACACAATATAGAGGGGTAGGAAGGGGTTCACTTGAGCAGGTATGAAGCTGCTTGAACTGAGTCTTAACATTTACAGAGCTGATATGCTTAATAACAATTACCACAGAAAGGCACTTAGGCAGGGCATAACGTAAAATAGAGCTGCCAAGGATAACAGCTATTATTTAATGTCTGCATACTTTAATGGCTGTGCTTAGTTAGCACTTTCAGTCCCATTTTATTCAAAGGACTCCTCTCCACTGTGCTTGTTATTTCATAAAAATAAGCTGATCCTCAGGCCTCGCCCCCAAAGGTTCTAAATTAGGAGATCTGAGGTCAAATTCAGAAATCCACATTTGTAAAACAATGTTAATTTTTGTTACACGTGGTCCATAGACCAGAATTCGAGAGGTATTGGAGGTCCACCTTGTTAAAGCAGCAAAGCAAGCTGTGAGTCTGCGTCTGCAGGGAAGCTACCTTACAACTGCAGTTACGTGAGGCCTGCGGAGGACTCAAAGTGAAGGAAAATTGCTTTAATTTGGGCGGCACAAAGGTTAAGCCCATGTGCCAAAGCTTATACACTTTTCTTAAAGGAGAGTCATTTAGTGCCAATTTACTTTGACTTAGGACACGAATCCAACAAGATGGGCTATCTGATTTCCTGAACTAATGATTTTAGAAAACTTTCCAGCCTTTATGGCAACAAGATAGGAGCCGCGGGGCTCAAAAGAGGTGAGCTTCCGATACCTAGAGAACTCCCTTCTCTGGAACTCAAAACTTCCCTGATTTGCATTAACAAAGGAGATGTTAGCTGAACAACTGTGAGTATTCAGATATTAGATCCAAAGCACAATTGGCTAAACAGAGCTTTTGAGATTGAACAGTGAGTGGAATAGAGGTCAGGCTCTGGAGTCAGACTTGAGCGTCTACTAAGAGTCCACAGCCTCCTAGTTATGCGGCTTTGTGCATGTTCATTAACCTCTCTGAGCCTTGCTGTCCTCATTTCTAAAGTGAAGGTAATAATAGTACTTCTTTCGCAGTCTCTCAGGAGATAATACGAGTAAAGTGTATAGCACGGTATTTGGCACCTAGTAACAAGGGCACGTTGCTGAAGTTGCTGTTGCCACACCAGCTGTGTGACGGGTTGTAGAGGGCTGGTTGAAACAAATAGCTCATCTGCTCTCCATGGAGTGAATAGACATTGCAGGAGAATAGACAAAAGTGTTCACTGCCACAGTTAGGCTTTCAGAAGAAAATGAAGATTAGCCTCCTACCTTTCTCCTCTGAGATGTAGTCCCTCATCCCATTAGTTTAGCAATGAATCATTAAATTTTCATAACTTAATATTCTGAGAATCCTTATCTCTATGACTCCAAACCTTCCCCCTTCTTATCCTCTCTGCACTTAACTTTAAGATCAATCATCCAAAACATCTAAAATACCATTCTTGATATTTCACTCTTTTTCTCTAAGAAAGTACTTTTTTTTTTTTTTTTTTTTGCTATTGTAGCAACAGCAGCAGGAGTTAGAGCAGCCAGAGCTCACATTAACTGAGGGCCACTTCCTGCACCGCAGATACTGGGCTACCTGCTAAGGTGCAGATATAAGTAAGACTCTGCCATCCCAGAGGCCATGGGGAAAGCAATCTGGAGGTGGAGGTAACTGATGTGCTAAGGATTGTAGAAGAAACATGAAGACTGTCTTTCTGCAGGCTCCACTCTCATGGAGTGTTGTAAGAGCAAGATTTGAGTTGAATCATCAGGAATTTTCCAGGTAGAGAAAGTCGAGAAAATGGAGAACACACACAGGGACCTTCCACATGGGAAAATCAACATAAACACGTGGAGTGGTGACCAAGTTCAGCACGTTCAGGAGAACTCTGAATGAGTGAAAATTAGGGCAAAGGGCAGAAAGAGATGAAGCCAAAGAGAGAGTTTCAAACTACATAGCCAACGACCATGCATATCAGGCTAAAGAGTTTGACTTTCTAATTTTCAAAAGCTTTTAGCAGCAGATCGCTTTTTTGTCCCCTGCTCCCAAGCTAAATCTTACACAAACCCGGATGTAGCAAACAAGTCAAAAGTGATGGTAAACTGGTTGAGGGTGAGGTGGAGAGTTAGGAGGCAGACCCTCTCGGCTTTCCCTTCCCTCACAGCTAATTTTTAAGGCTTCTTTAAGGGATTCTGGGATTCAGCAGAACAGAGTTAAAAGTGACTGCTGTGGACAAGAAGAGCTAAAGTAGTGCCTTAAGCAAATAAAAGATTATCTCATGTTTGATGTTTAGAAGGAATGGTTTTGAATGGAAGGGAGATCATTTTGAGCACTCTTGGCAATAGGTGGTGAAGCTCTGCATTATTGGAAAGGCAGTGTGCTTTGAGAGAATTAGGTGAAACCAACAAAAAATAGCTGGAGTGTAGAATATTAAATTTTGTAAATCATTGGACATGGGTGAAGAAAGAAGAAATGTAAGGCAGACTTTCAAACTGTAACTTGAGAAACAAGGTAGAAGATGAAACCATTAACTGCAATGGGAATAAGTGAGTCGGGAGGAAGGATTTCGCTTAATTTGAAGTGGGATAAGATACCCTGGTAGACGTGTTCATCAAGGGGTGGAATTGTGGGTTTAGAGCCTGAGGTAACGATTTGGGAGTACTTAATAAATAGATGGCATCTTTAGGCAGATATCACCCAAGGAAATCAAAGACTACAGAAATAAAGGAGGGCTGAGTTCTGGACCCTGGGAAACACCGATAGGTAGGGGAAAATATGAAGAACTCAGAAATGGAGACACTTTTCACAAGTGTATTGCCATCCAGAAACCAGAGGAGGTATAAAGTCCAAGAAGGAGAGAATTGTTCTGAAAATATTATAGTGGACCACGGATTGAAACTAAATTTGGTCATTGGGGATTCTACTGACTTCAAATGGAGACAAAATAGAGGACGCAGTAAAATGAAGACTGAATGGAAATTGAGGAGATAGAGACAGTTGGTAAAGACTATTTGTTCATGGAGAAAAGGAATGCAAGGAAGCAATGATTTATAGATACGCTACTTGTCTTTCAAAATCCTCCTTGAAACCTTCTTTGCTCACTATGATCCACAATGACCTCTTCTCTGAACTCCAAGAGACATTCATAATCTATATCCTTTGTTTTGGGATTTATCATTTTATCATTCACTGCCCTAGATTATTCTATTATAATTAAAGAATATCTTATCTTATAAACTTCATAGCTCCTAATAGTGCCTAGTTTACCTTTAAAAGGCATTAAATTCAATATCGTTCCCCACCATTATCCCTGCCTCCCACACTCATACTGAACTTCTGTAGTTCATAAATTTTCTCATACTTTCTGCTGCCTCTGGGGTTGATACCTGAACATTCCTTTCTGTTACTATACAACTTCCCTTCATTGGAATAAAGTTTAATCATCCTTTAGGTGTTGGTTTAGATATACAGGGGTAGGCTCCTTCTCTGACTCACTCTAGACTTAACCACTTATCCCTCCCAAGGATCGCCCATACATGATATCCTGTGCTTCTGCCATGATAGCACTGTACCATTCAGTTTGTCTTTTGCTAGATCTCCTGAGGGCAGGGAAGAAGTCTGACTCAGTTATGGTTTATCTACAATACCTAGCTTTGATGAGTAGTAACTGGCTGAGAATATGGGCTCAAATATTTGAAGGAAAAGGGTGGAGCAAAGGAAATGAATAAAGGATGAGAAAGAGAAATAAAAGAAGGAAGGAAGAAAGGAAGGAATTTTATTTGGTTCTAGTGTCATCACTGCTGTTAACTAGTGGGTGACCTTAGGCATACATTTTTGTTTGTTAATCTATGAAGTCATGATAACATACTACATTTCTCCTAGGATCCTTCCATCTAAGAGTTATATTAAAAAAGAAATCACATATTTATATGGGGGTGGGCAAAAGTAGCTTTACAATTGTGAGTACACAAATCATAGTTTACTCTTGTATTATTATTGATTAATTATTGTATTATTTATTTGTATTATAACTACTTTTGCCCACCCCTGTATACATGCTTCACATTCCTGGACAATATTTATATAGTTCAGATTCCTGAATAGGATAATTGCATAACTGTAGTCCGTGGCTTTCGATAACTTTTAAACCTAAATAAAACAGTATTAACTGATGAAGTTTTCTCTTTAAAAGAGGGCTATACTAGAGTCTAGATGAGTTTACACTTATTAGCTAAGTGACCTTGACCAAGTCACGGAGCCTTCTTCTGATTCAGTTCCTCTACCTAGGGGGAAAAAATGGTGATTGAGGATTAAATGAGAGAGGTAAGCAAGAGTGATTTATGAGCTGCAGTTGGCTTTACATAAGTTAGTCATCAGATATTATTTGTAGATGGCCAGCTTTTAGGTTGGAGTTTCATTTACAGAATAGCTACCTTGATTTAAGGAAAGTCACTACTTGAAACATTAGTCACTGACACATTAGTCACTTGGCACATTAGTCACTGCTAGTGCAGTTACAATCAATATTCAGTGTGTAGTTATGTGAACAATTTAATAAAAACTTAGAGATTTAAACTTACTCCCAAGCAATAGGAAGGTAATTTATTTACTGTTAGGTATTAAAAGTCTGACTGTACAATGCCTTTCATGGGAACCAGCACACATCATGATGCTTGTTACGGTCTTCAATAGGGACTGTTACCTGGAAAATCATGGTAGAAGTTTCCAATTCGAGAGGGTGCCTTCTCACCCTTCAAAGAAGTTACAGATTTTAAGAGTCTCTTCCTGGCTCTGATCAACCTCTCGCCTTACTGACAGAGTTTCAATTTAACCAAACCTTACTGAAACAAATGACTGCTACACCATACTGTTTCTCATTCTTTACCAAGGAGTTAAGTTTCACTTAGCAGAACATTCATCAATGAGTAAGAAAATGTACACAAATACAAATAAAAATGGAAAAGCCGACACCTAACAGGTTTTTTTGGCCTTATGTAAGCTAAATTTTCTTCCATTGGAAACAGAACTACTTGTGCAGGTGGTTGTTAAATGCTGCCAGCTGCTCTGTGGCAATAGAGATTTTGAAACAAGACCCTGAAAAGAAGGACGGAGAGGGGGAAAATAAAGAAAAGGGTGTGGAATAAGACTATATTGCACTAATTCCCTGGGTAATACAGGAGAGGGAGAGAGCAACTTCAGTCATAAACAGTAAGCAGAATTTCCATTCAGCTGGCCTGCAATAAATTTATTTTTCCAAGAAAATGAAATGGAACAAGAGAACAGACATACCTGCTTTATGTTAAAGAAAGGCATGTATGAACCTAATACAGGAAGAAGTTGTTTAAGACTGTACATCCTTGAGAAAATATTACCTCTATAATAGTGCCAGGGTCTCTGTTAACTTGGGTTATCAGCTACATAAATTAGACGCACACAGGGGCAATCTAACCTGTGCAGCAGTCTGCAGAGCTCATATAATGTACTCTTTGCTCCATAATTTGCTTTCTTTTGTCCTCCTTTCTACTTGTTATTTTTTAAAGAACTTGCACAAATACTGTTTTAACTATGTATCTTATTCATATTATACCAATAGAAAAAAAATGCTGAGAAAATAATGTTGGATCCAATAATAGGTTCCTGCAATAAAATTAGCATGACCAGTACAATTCACTGTTTTAAGGAATCTAGTTCTCTGTTGATACCAGAAAACCTCTCTTTCGAGCAAGTTCTTAACAATGCCAAGAAAATAATTATTAATATACAAATATCAGCTTATCACTCACCCTGTTTCAAAAAAGCAAAGGAATAGGATGAAATAGGAAAAGGGGAAGGAGAAGAAAAATAAATGAAGAAAAGTGAAAGAGAATGGATAAAATAAACAAAAGAAATAATGAGGAAAACATAAACATAATAAGAAATTGTGTACCTCAAAGGAGAAGAGGTAGAGACAGAGAACAAAAACCAAGGTCAACTTGACGTAGATAGGTTCACCTTCTACGTAGCTTTTCAGGTAACTAGAAAGTTTTGTCCTGATATAAAAAATTAACCACAATGTATAACCAAGATGTTAACATCAGTATATTTCTAAATAGACCTTGAGAAGCTATGGTGCTCTGCCTTTATACATATGTGGTACAATTTTTTGCTGGATCTGCCACTGCTATGGCTCTCCCTTTAAATACACACACACACACACACACACACACACAGTGGGGCCTTGACTTAGGAGTTTAATTCGTTCTGTGACGGAGCTCGTAACTCAAATTACTCGTATGTCAAATCAAGAAGTGAACGAGTGAGACACGTGATGCTGTTCCCCCTGGCTTCCCTCTGGTACCTGGGACCCGCGCTTCCCTCCTAGAGGGAGGCCCCGCCCACTCACTGCAGCCACCAGTTGGTGGCCTGGGCCTTCCTCTGTGGGGCAATCATGAAGCAATGGCTGGGCCCCCAACCAATCGCACTGCACCCTCCTTGGCTGACCTGGTGCCAGTGGTTGTCATAGTGTGGTCCCAGATGGTTGTTCTACTGTTTGGCTGTTTGGTCAATTTGCATATTATGCTTTTATTATATAGGATGTTTTTATTGATTTTTAGAGAGAAAGGAAGGGAAAGGGATAGAGAGTTAGAAACATCAATAAGAGAGAAATATCACTGTTTGGCTGCTTCCTGCACAGCTCCTACTGAGGATCAATCTCACGACCCGGGCATGTCCCCCAATCGGAAATCGAATGGTGACCTCTTGGTTTCTGGGTTGATGCTCAACCACTAAAAACCAGTTGTGTTGGCCCTGCTTTTGTGTTCATTGTGAACCCAGTGTCTCATCCAAAAGGTGTCACCCAATCTCACTTTATCAACTTCGCTACTAATTCACAGTGGCATATAATATCCCCATATATGGGATTTTAGGTCATCAGTGGGGCTGAATGAAGCCATTCTCTTGTTAAGTACAGAATTTAAGAACCAAACTGCTGCAAGTTGAAACATCAGTCATAGGCTCTCAAAACATTATGTTACAAAGGCTGTGATGAAGTTGAGGCACTGCCCATATTTCCAAAAGTAATGACACTTCATCTTAAAGGCCCACTCAGTTGTGTCACATTTGTATTTGCATCCTATAATGTGAATGTATTAGCTCCAAATTGTTTGGCAATCAATCATCATCAAAGAAATATGTTTATTTTTAGTATTCATGACTTCCATGATCCTAGAACAACATATATTTAGTACTGCAGAGCAATGAAACGATAACTTTGAGAAAAATGGCTGTATAGATCATTAAGACCAATGTTGCTTTAACAGTTAATCACATTTTCACTAATAATATGACATGAGTCCTTTACCTAAAGAGTGAAAAATGAATGACTCTTTTGCTTTCATGAAAAAGTCCTTTACTTGACCTTTACCAGGGGCAGAGGGAAATCCAGTATAATCATTGAAAGCTCTCCTTACAACGGTATCAATACTTTCATTCAGCCAACAGACTTAGCCTTCAATGAAGGCTCCCTGAGTCCCCAAACAACAGAAGAAAGAATCCTTGGGCCAGGACTCTGCTGTCACTTTGAACCTGGGGTCATGTGGTGACGTCTCAGTGAGCCCTGCATCTTTGGGGAAATACCTCTGATAGCTGACCCAACAAAGACAAATATTATGGCAACAAAAAATAAATCTGCCATTTTTAACCTTTTCAGGGAAAGTAATTCACTTATTGGCTTTAGTTAAAACGCCTTACCTTTCTTCCCCTTTTTGTTGTATCTGTGAGTAATTTCTCCAGTCACATTGTTTATAGGAAGTGAAGTTATTCGTAATCATGCCTTAAGAGTATGTACACAAACTGGACATCCTAAAAGACCACTATGTATTAAATTCCTGATTGTTTGACATAAATTCTCTCTCTCTCTCTCTCTCCGACAGGAATCTTCTCATTTATTTACGAATAGGTTAAGACCTTCGCCTTGTTTCTAACTAGGTTCCTAAGTGCTAGCATATATTAAGTAAAGTTAGAGCCTCTTCTGCATAGGAAACAAATTAAATTGGTTAAACATGGAGAAAGACTAAATGTAATCCATCTCTTGTCATGTTTATGATATCTGAACTCATCTTATATGAATGTTCCAATTTGGCTGTTGTAGCAGATGGGCTGCTTATGATAAACCATAACTACAGACACAGAATGTGATAATATAAATCATAAAGAAGATAAATAATGAAATTCTTTTAAAATAACTCTGGTTAAATATTTAGACAGTCAATTTTTAAGCTTACTCACACACAAAAATAGTATTCGCATATCTAGGCAAGGAGAGAATGGTACTCAACCATAATATAAATATAATTTAAATCTAAACATTCAGGACTTGAGGTATTTTAAAAATCTGGATAAATTTTTAGAGTAGCAAACAATAAAGTTGGAGGCCTTTTCCAGAAATACTCAAAACAAGAGAGGGCACTTAAGAATATCTCTTTAAACAGACACCCCAATTCTAAGTCCCATTTCATAATGTCAGACAGAATTAAGTAAAGCCTCCTATATTATGATCTATTTCCCATGATAAAGGAAACTTAATGTCACTCTTGATGGACAACTTAGTGTCCATGACCCTGTTGTCAATTGGTATCAATTTGTGACCTCATAGTGCAAAGGAAAGGGGCTCTCAGAGAAGTAATTTGTCCAAGGGTCACATTACAACCTTGTCCAAGGTTAATACATAGAGGAGCCAAGATTTGAACAGACTTTTTTGACTCCTAACTAGGTGGCAATTCCCTTAATAATGGTACCTCAGTCAATTTATAAAGAAGGGCAAAGATTTCAACTCAGGGAAACTTGTAGCAGATTTTATGGTGCATACAAACAACCTTGTTCCTTAGCTTATGAAGACATAGATGACCATCAATCAAAAGGTAAGGGGACAAAAATGATCAGGCTGGTAGTTGTGAAGCGGGCCATGGGGCCAATTATATTGCATTTCAATACAAGTCCACCTTAAAAGGGGCCACATTCTTTCTCAAACTTTCAGCATGTGTGAAGTGACTAGTTTTACAAATAAGAAGGCTGTGTTTGGTGCACTGTTTCACCACTAATAGGAGGGCCTATTCCCATCTGGGACGCTGGCCCCTTTACCCACCTCTACTGCAGATTCCTGATAGGTAGCTGTGCTCCATCTGCAGATGAACTTGAGAGAGTTCTTAAAATTCTTCTCTATTCAGTAGCATTATTCTTCCCTCCCCTTTTTTCCTTGGTTTCTTTTATTCCTTATTGTTAATTGAGTGCTCACTAAATGTCAGGCTATGCAACTGTAAACAAGGCAACCATAGGCCTAGCTGTCATGGAGCTTTCAGTCTTCTGGTGTGTACAGCACTGTCAGGGTGAAGGGAGTGCATAAGAGCACCTGTCTGCACAGGGAGTGGGGCTGGGAGGCGAAAGGCTGGGCGGGCACATGTAAGACTTACTAGATGAAGGCTGTTCTCAGCTGAAACCAAAAGGAAGTAGGGATTAATCAGATAAGATGGAGGGGAATAGTGTCCTGTATTAAAGGCTGGAGATGGAGAATAGCGTGTTCAGGTGGCTTGGTTTTTGGTTTTGGTGGAGTGAGGAGGAGATAGGGAGACAATGAAAGGAGAGAGAGAGGGAGAGAGAGAGAGATCCTGCTCAAAGGAGACCTGGGTAAAAGAATCAAAATCTGATTTGGTGGATTTTGTACACTGTGAGTATGTTGGATTTCTCAGGAAAATTAGAAAAACACAATACCCATGTGTGTTTGTGTAAAAGACAAGGTGGATAGGATAAGGTTGTGAGGGCCATTTCAATGGCATCTACTACTTTTCTCCTCTGCTGATTCTGTCTGGCCTTAGAACAAGAAATTTTACTTAGTGGACTGTTCAGGAACCTACACATGCCAAACTCTAGGCATACATTTTGTGGTCACTGTTGGCCCATAATGAAGTCTCAGGTTTTCTACTGAGAATCCATTCTCAAGTGATTGTTTGTCTATCTCTGGTTGAATTTTTTTTTTCTAGAAATATTGAAGCAGAACAACAAAGCCCTGACCTTGTAGTTACAGTCTTATAAAATATGTTTAATAAATCAAGGCAGTGGTATAGAATATATCAAACATGACAATACTCATATATAAATTAATATTCTAAAGGACTAAATATAGATATAGTTAGAATTTTTCCTCTCTGAGAAAATTTCATAGCATTTTCCAAAACCTTAAATAATTTTTTATCCTCACCCAAGGATATGTTTATTGATTTTAGAAAAAGAGGAGGGGAGAGAGAAACATTGGGAGGTTGCCTTCCATATGCCCATATGTGTCCTGACTGGGGATCAAACCTGCAAACTTTTAGTATACAGGATAATGCTCCAACCATTGAGCAACCCAGCCAGGGCAGAGCCTTAAATAATTTTTTAAAAAATATATTTTATTGGTTTTATACAGAGAGGGAGGGAGAGGGATAGAGAGTTAGAAACATCGATGAGAGAGAAACATCGATCAGCTGCCTCCTGCACACCTCCCACTGGGGATGTGCCCACAACCAAGGTACATGCCCTTGACCGGAATCGAACCTGGGACCCTTGAGTCCGCAGGCCGATGCTCTATCCACTGAGCCAAACCAGTTAGGGCAAATTTTAATCAATTTTTTAACCTATACTCCTGATGCTTCCATATGATTAAAATTATCACCAATATACTCTGTTCTAGTATCCTGTAATTAAGGCAGTTGAAAATTTTATAAAAGAATGTGGATATTCTTCTAAAAAATATGCAAAAATATAGGCATGTATACTCCTTTTCAGTTTTAAATAGCAAACTGCCAAATCAGTATCTTGCCATATTTGTTGTGGCTCATGTAGGATCAACCTAGAGAGTGCAGTTAAACTAATCCATCTCACCTTACTCGGTATTTATTGAATGGCTAAATTATCTACTCCAATTGGGAGTATTCTCACACTTTCACAGATAGTATGAATATCAATTTTGCAATTATAGTGCAATTTACCAAACCTGCCGAAAAACCCTCCCTCGATTACTATTACCTACACTGTTACTCTAGATTCAGAAGATGCCACCATGGATTCATCTACAATATAAAAGTAATATCTTGTTTATTAATTTTAATCATTAGAGTCTTGGATATTGAACTCAAGTATATGCAAATGGATGATGCAGATAATCAATGGTTCAATAGCAACCTGGACTCGCCCTATGCCATTCAGGTATCTTATCAGTGACTTAGATGAAAGCGTGAGGGAATGATATCAGTGACATAAGCCTGAGAGAGGGAATTGGTCTGGGGTATAAGAAGAAAGACTATGAAATAATAGAACTTGGAAATTAGATTACCTGACCAGGTCAGAGCTACGTGTCTAAATTAATTTTTAAAATTTAATAGATTTAATATCCAGCACCTATGTCTGAGAAATTGCCTAAATATTGGAGAAATATCTGAGATAATAACAGTTCTCATGACACAGACATGAAGAAGGTGGTTCACTGCAAGTTCTATAGCTTAGGCAGCGATATGATTACCCATAAACCTACCATAATCCAAGAGTATTCTTCAAAAATATAGTGCAGCCCGGCCACCGTGGCTAGTGGTTGAGCATCTACCATGAACCAAGAGGTCAGGGTTTAATTCCTGACTGGGGCACATGTACAGGTTGCAGGCTCAATCCCCAGTGGCAGGGGTGGGGAGGGGAGTGCGGCATACAGGAGGCAGCCAATCAATGATTCTCTCTCATCATTGCTGTTTCTATTTCTTTCCCTCTCCCTTCCTCTCTCTGAAATTAATAAAATAGTTCACATAACAAGGGAAAAATAGTTCACTATTCTGCATTTGCTAACCATGTTTGGTATTGATGATGTTGCCAAATGGGCAGAGTAGATACACTAAAGTCTGTGGAGTTCAATTCTTTGTGTTACTGTAATTGAATCAACCTTTTCTGCTCTTTGGGTTTTTCCTCTGCAGCTAAAATAAATAAATGTTTTATACTAGAACGTTTTGTAGAATCAAGAATTATTAGTCTAAAAATGTTTAAACAAAAATGGTCTTCAACATTAATACATAAAAATAAAAGGGAAATGAAAATAAGGTTCTTAAATATTTTCACAGAAAAACATGAGAATTAAGAAATATTTAAAAAATTAAATATGACAGCCAAAAAGATAAAGCTTATTTTAAAAGTTTAAAAAGATTTTAGAAATCTAAACTCATTGTTATAGTCTAGAAACAAAAATCTAATCAACATTTGTATTTCTGTATACATACAAAGAAACCAATATCCACTGAAATTTATCTAGGCAATCTTTTTATTATATCATTTTTCTTTTTATATCCTATTTTGCAATCTGATAACACATACCAAAGGCAACAAAACTTTTACCCCAAAAACTAATACTGTACTGACATGTGATTACAACACATTTACATAAAGCTGACTATGAGCTTTATAGTACAACTAGTGGCCCAGTGCACAAAATTTGTGCAGGAGGGTGGGGGTGTGTCCCACAGCCCAGCCTGCACCCTCTCCAATCTGGGACCCTTCGGGGGATGTCCAACTGCTGGGGGATGTCCCTGTGGGATCGGGCCTAAACCAGCAGTCAGACATCCCTCTCGCAATCCGGGACCACTGGCTCCTAACCACTCACCTGTTTGCTCGCCCAATAGCCCCTAACCACTCTGCCTGTTGGCCTTCTCGCCCCCAACTGCCCCCCCTTGCCAACCTTCTCACCCCCAACTGGCCTCCCCTCTAGCCTGCTTGACCCCAACTGCCCTCCCCTTTTGGCCTGATTGCCCCTAACCCCCTCTGCCTTGGCCCTACCACCATGACTTTGTCCAGAAGGACATTCAGAAGGTCCCCCAGAAGTTCTCCCAGTCTAATTACCCTTTTATTAGTATAGACTGTTTATGCATGCTTCCCAAAGACAGTGAGAATATAGATTATTAAACCAATGATTGAACATTTCAAGATGAATAAGCAGGATTTGGAAAATAAGTGAAATTTTCTGATAAATAACAAAAAAGGTATTGTGTCTACTACATAAAAAACAAAGTTTAACAAATGCCACTTTATAACCATAATAAATAGCAAGAAATTATATATATATAACAGGAATCACTGGGGTTACTCTTCTAGGAAGCAATATTTGTGTATTTCTCATACTGATGCTATGAAGAGACTGTGCAATTGGGTGCTACTCCTGAAATCACTAAGGGTGCTAGTACCTAGCAGTACCAGAGATGTTCTAATCAAGTTGCAGTCATTCCACCTCATAACTAAATACAGCTCCAGTCAACATAAATCAGACTGAACTTGCTGAAGTGTCATTGGCCATTAGAAACTCGCATGGCCCGGCTTGCATGGCTCGGCCCTTGAGCATTGACTTATGATCCAGAAGGTCACGGTTCCATCCCGGTCAGGGCACAGGCCCGGGTTACAGGCTCGATCCCCAACGTGGGTTATGCGGGAGGCAGCCAATTCATGATTCTCTCTCATCATTGATGTTTCTATCTCTCTCCCTCTCCCTTTCTCTCTGAAATCAATAAAAATACATTTTAAAAAACTCACATGATTATACTTACCTTCTGAGTGCAAATACTGTGCCATCATTTGAGAGAGCAAATAAACAGTTACCCATGACCCTGAAAGATCTCAGTCCACAAGAGAAAGGTGTGGTGGGAGTGCCCGGTATTGAACCCATGTCCCAGCTCAGCCAGTACTCCCATATCATCCTAGCAAGTTAAGAAAACTCTTTCAACCTCAATTCCACATCTATTGAATAGGAATCCTAATGAGCATCAGATCAGATAATGCATGCAAAGTCACCTGCATAAACCTTACAAAATGAGTATTGCTATTTTAGTTAGCACATGATCCGACCTCTGCACTGTCACTGTCCCATTGCAATTAACAGGACTGTGCATATTCTGAGCAACAATGTGGGTGCTGTCCAGGTAGATCTGGCCAGCAGTGCCTTTCCTTGCAGGGTCAGTGGCCATCACATGTAGGATGCAAATTTGACCACTGTAGGTGGTGGAATATGGATAAAATTAAAAAGCTGAAGCATGAGCTGTGCTTATTGTTCTTTAGTCTATTCTTAGAATTAACTAACTTTACAGAAGCTTAAGAAAAGGCTTCCAATTTTGCAAGGAATAAAGGTGCAAGCACAAAGAGGGTACATCGATATGATAGATAGTTTTGACCCAGCCCGCAATCATTTCTCATCAGGCTGTAAAATAACTTTTATTAATGCCAATTAATTCCTTCACAGGCCTGTGTCACTTTATAACCCTCTGCTTAAAAGAAATCAATTGTATGAGTTCAGCTGAGAAATAACCATCATTATAGATGTTTTCGCTCTTGCCTTTACTTTTCTCTGATAGCCCTTAAGGTGGTCAGAGGTAAAAGCTAAAGACGCATTGTAGCCTGAGGGATGATTGAATGAAAAAAAAATGGGGGATGGGAGCAGAACCTGCTCAGATAGACCAATTTCCCACCACTGCGAGCCAGAGCAATTGATTGATGAATCCTTGCTCTGTCAAGAGGCAGCCTTCAGATTTGATCACATAAATACTCATTCAACTCAAATTCTGCTTGACAAGACTCAGACAGCTTTGTTCTGTCACAGATATCATTGGGAGGAAAATGCTCCATTAATCATCCTTAATTAACTTTACCATAGTTTGCTGAAACTAATATGCTCTCTGGCTAAACCTCATACTTAGCCAGGACTCTATAGTTATCAAATAGAAGAGAGCATTTCAAGTTTCTTCTCTCCTCTAATTACTGACTATAGGGATTAAGCAGGAGTGGAGTTCACAGGAAGTCACGCCCATTGATTATATGAGATAGCTTATCGGTGGGTACATTCTTCGCTAAAGGAAACATAATTTTAAATGTGACCGACCTGCATGAGACGGCATTTTATATCTATACTTCACTTGATGCTCATACGTTTTAATGTTTCCTTCCCAATTCTCAGGTATCATATGTCCCGAGATATCATATTCTAAGTAAGAGAAAAGAAGGAAAAAATTCAAAACAATAAAGCCTTAGTTTGAAAACGTAAGTTGTTAGAGGCACAAAATGGTTTGTGAGCAACACAAACACTCACATACCACACACACACACCCCTTTCACTTTAGAACGCCTCACAATTTTCCTAAAGCTTTCATATGAAATGTGGTCTTGTTTTGATATTTTTTTCTTAGTACACGTATTAACCATCTTTCTCATTTTGGAATGACTCATTGGGAAGTTTTGATAACTAGGATCTTAATTCAGTGGCAACAGGACAAAACCAAAAAAGAGAAGTGTTCAAACTTTAAATAAAAATGAAGTGCTGATTGTGAGCTGAAATAAAGGAACAGAGTTGCAGCAGAGTAAAGGATCAGATGGTGTCTGCTTGCCCATGGGCTTCCTGGGCGTCCAGATTTTCTAGCAGCTTTGGATGGAGCCACGTTTATGAGTGCAAGGCTGTGTCACTGACAGTGTTAGTGACCATTTCAGACTGTGTGCTTTTAAATCCTGCAGATCCATATTAGAGTCACAAGAAACTGAAATTTACATCATGAAATTCTCTCCTCATAATGCTTCTGAGAATTATCTGCAGAAAGGGAGATGGACTTTCGGTGATGAGGGTGTGCACACTCATGTATGTGTGCAAACTAAGAAGACAGTTTAGGTTTGTGAAGTGATGAGCTTGATAAAGACTAGGGGTTAAAAAGTACTGGAAATGACTGTCCCTTTATCAAAACCATGGTTTGACACTGTGTCGACATTGTATTTTGCTCCCCCCAAAAAGAAAGGTAACAACATAATATTATGATATGTATTTGGTTTATCGTTGCTCTTTTATGACATTTCTTAAGAGCTATAGATTTCTAATTGGAGGCAGAGTAAAAAACTGGTGGAAAAGATTTCTCTGTAGATGGCAGATTTGTTAAAACAAATACTGAATCTTGTCCCCTTTCTGCAAAATGTTATAAAGAATATGTTTTCACAGAAATCCTAAAACATTAGATTTTATCCACCAACTTAAACTAGATTTATAAAAAATATATGTGAATGCTAAAAAAAAATTGATTTAAAAAATGTGTAAACTGTTTAAGACTTCCATGACAATCAAAGGTGATGTCAAGTTGGTGGGAGCAATTCATAACTATAGATGCCTTCTTTATTAAAATGATTTAATATTTTTTTATATTTACTTAATACCAAACAGGGTTTTACTTTGAGGGTAAATACATATATTAAAGCAAACCTATATATCAAACTCTTATTTTGCTTTTCCCTCCTTGCCCGGGGTGGGGGAGGGGAAATTTAGAAATTGAAATCTTCCTTGTTATAGTAAGTTTTCTCTATTAAATTCTGGTTTGCTATCCCTGTGAATTACTATTTGCTTCTTTTTGTGATTACCTACTTTCTCCCCCTATTTTGGTGCCATACCTTCTTCCATGATGTAGGCATGAAGATCTCATTGTCAAAGTCTCGATTTCTCTTCCCCTTCTTCCATTTCAAGCCTCTCTTCCTTTATCTAATTTCTTCCCTTCTCACAGGTTCTTTTTCCTTTGCAGAGCTTACCCAGTGTTCATTTCTTTTCTTTTTTCTTTTTGTTGCTCTTTTCAATTTAAAACTATTTACTGGCCACTCTCCCTTCTGAATTTTCCCAGTGCAAGCGCCTATTTGCCAATTACTATAAAGGACAGAACACCATACATATAACAGACCTGGGCAGTGGAGGAGATAGATATTGAACACAGAACCCCAACAAAATATGATAAAAGAGATGGTGGAAATTTAATGTGCTTTGGTAATAAATAATTGGGACATAATTTAGTCTGTGAAGATCGTCAGGAAAGTCCTTCCTGTGAAGAAACAATCAAATGGGAAATAAAAGGTTTCTAGAGCAAGAACAGGAAACAACCAGGGGTGGTATGTGTAAAAGGCCAGATGAGGTTCATTGATTCATTCATTCCCTAATATTTGTTTATCGTCTCCTTTGTGCCTGTCTCTTATGTGTCTCCTATGTCACATGTATTAGTTTTTCATTGTTCAATTAAAAACTGCAATAGTTGGAGCCTGATCGGCATGGTTCAGTGATTGAGCATCACCTATGATCCAGGAGGTCATGGTTCGATTCCCAGTCAGGGCACATGCCTGGGTTGCAGGTTTGATCCCCATTGGGGGGCATGCAAGAGGCAGCTGATGGATGATTCTTTCTCATCGTTGATGTTTCTATCCCTCTCCCTTCCTCTCTGAAATAAAATATTTTTTTAAATGTGATATTTGGAAAAACATGGAGCATACTTTTAAGCCCCCCAAATACATCTGAACTAGAAAGAATAAAGAACAAAACGAAGGCTACACTATCAGCAACAGCTGAGTGATCCCTGGTAATGGGGGCCCTCCCCCTTCACCTCTCATGGCACTGGTAGAGAAGAAATAATGATGGAGGAAAGGAGAAGAGAGAACACATCTTTCTCCTTTCTGGTAG
Organism: Myotis davidii; assembly: GCF_000327345.1. NCBI lineage: Eukaryota > Metazoa > Chordata > Mammalia > Chiroptera > Vespertilionidae > Myotis > Myotis davidii. Next base: position 899,625 of record NW_006291010.1, read on the forward strand.
AAAAGCATTGTGATGCAATTTAGAAATTCCTCCCTAAAACACTACGTGCTTCGCATACACAACAGTAACTGCGCCCATTTCTGAGTCCGATGAAAACCTGGAAGGGAAATGATCAATGATCTTCTCATAACAGTCCCAAGGGGATCTTGCCAAACTGTGCCAAACAGATTTGATTAGTGGTTATTTCATAAAGCACACACTATAGAGGTCCATGTTTTCAAAAGTCAGCTGCTGAACTGTGAAAAATGTTTGCTGTAAATATCCCAGGGAAAGTTGTTGACAGCATCCATTTAGGAAGAATACAACTTTGCTTATGTTATTCAAGATATTTTATATCAAGGCATACTAAAATGTTCTGTATTTTAAGTAAAGAAATGAGTTAATTAGATTCATATGTATGGAGTGGGAGTTGGGGGAGAACCATGAACGCCCTTCCTCATTTCAAAGGTCAAAGACAGCATTAATTATTTTTAACTAATGTCTATTTAACCACATGCAAACTTAAATCAGTTTGGGTCGGACCAATTCAAAGCCATTCTCTGGTTCCCTGCTCTGCTGCAATAATTGACTTGGTTAGACTTTGCAAAGGTCATAAGAATGGACTCAGTTCATATTGTTTCGGCTAATAACACAGTTCTTAAATCAAAATTTGAGAACTGATCTTTCAAAGTCACTTTTCCTCTCTATATTCATATGTAGTTTCAAATTAAATGATAGATGTATCCAACTCTCACTGTTTATTTAATTAATTTTTTTGTAATAGAAGACACAGTGGGAGGGTTTTTTTTTTTTTAACAAGATGTAGGTTTGTCTAAAAAAAAAAAGAATTCAAAATGGAATTAAGAAAACCATGGGAAACTTGGCATTTAGTGAAGTCCTAATGAATGCAATTGGATGGGGGCAATCTGAAGGAAAAAATTTAGACAGACATAATGCCAAGCAAGAGAGAAAACGAAAACAGTCTAAGGTGAAGTTCAGGCAAAATGTAGAGCTTAGGAGAGTCAGGTCTTTTGGCAACCAGTTCTTGCAGGACTTTGAATATCACATGGAAAATGGAAATGGTTGCTTTAAAATAAGGTCCTCCCTAGATCACTTGGCAGCATCTGCCCAGGCCCTTTTGAGACCATCATTTCATCCTAGTTTTGCTCTCTTTCTCCAGGAATGGTCTCGCCACCCTTTTGGTGCCAGGCTTGTTGCAGACCATCATTCAAATGGTACATAGACTCTCCCTTCTTCCCCAAAGTCTCTTCTAACTAATGGGCGGTAGGATAGTGATTTCTCCTCAAGACTCTCTTATCTAATCTTGCAACTCCCACATGCTGTCTTACTCTCATCACTCCACAATATACATTTACCCCTTGGCCTGCAGATAATGAAATCTTTATTGAATATGTACATCTGTTCAATGTTTATTCAGTTGCATGTACATCTTTCAAACGTGTTCTATGACAGTTTTATCTCTCACACCTTAGATGACAGAGAACATATTTACTTAATGCATTTTGCATTATGCCTAGCACTTCACCAGGTGTTGATAATATTCAATAAGTGTATTTGATTATGACATATTCAACTGTCACTGTAGACACACAAGACTCCCGGGTGTGTAGACAAAGTAAAATAAAATGCAGAAAGAGAAAATATCTTCTAAAGTGAAATTCAATCCCTGATTCAGCTATTTTCAAACAGCATCCCAATACCACATCAACAGAGCTAAAAATGAAATAGAAATAGAGGTCTATATTATTATTCATTTTATGTAGGGTCAGATTTTGTTGTCTGAATTAAATTGCTCCTTTTTCACTAGCTAATTAGAAACTCTTCAGCCCCTCAAACTCTACTAACAGAGACCTGACTCATTTTTAAAAGGAAGAGTTTCCAAATCAAGGTTTGTATAAAGTTTAGTGGTACTTTCAAAATCTAGTTGTAGACTTCCATAATAAATATCTTTGATGGTGTATTATTCACCAATCATTCAATCTATAAAGCCTGCTGACTATATTTAAACCTGGATAAGGTCCACTTTTTCCTGTGTCAAAATACCAGCTTAGCTAAATAATCTTACATTTCTAACCATGCTTAAAGAAACAAAATTCATGTATAGGATGAGAAAGACATTCATAGATAATTTTTCTGGCTTCTATACCAAGCACATTCATATTTTTCTCCTAAATCTGAAACCAAATGTTTGGTTTCCTAATATTTTTCCTGTCTACTGGATTTTTCTTTCCTTCTTCTATGTGGTCACTCATAGCCTGGCCTTTGTGTATTCTCCTAAGAAAAGATTGTTTATTTATATTAGCAGTCCTTTCTGGAGCTCCCTGTAGACTCTGTTTCCAATGGCATGTGGAGTTACTAAGCTTTTATTGTTGACAAGTGGTAGGTGGGATCCAAGCTTTTGTGGTTAAATTGTTTATTGATAATTACCTGTTAATTACCATGCTGCCTGACTCCTGTAATTTACTATAATCATTACTTTCCTTTTTCTTGAAAACTGTGTGCACACAAAAATAAAAAGTGAAGACAAAAAAATATACTTCCTTACCACCTTAAAAAAAAGGTTGGTTTTTTAATTAACACCATTTAGAGTCAGAATATTTCCTCATCATATAATATTTGGATTTGGAAAAGCAAGCCAGTGTTATGACTGTAATTATAACTATGCCTAATAATTGATTTATAACTGGTGAAAATAATTTTGGGTGGCAATCATCAAATTGGATGTCACATAGTATTCTTGAGTCATTAGGTTTTCATTTTACTATAGGATGTTTTCCTTCCTAGAGTTGGCCAGAAAAATCGTTGTTTTTTAAAAATATATTTTATTGATTTTTTACAGTGAGGAAGGGAGATGGATAGAGAGTTAGAAACATCTATGAGAGAGAACTATCGAACAGCTGCCTCCTGCACACTCCCCACGGGGGATGTGCCCGCAAGCAAGGTACATGCCCTTGACCGGAATCAAACCTGGGACCCTTGAGTCCATAGGCCAACGCTCTATCCACTGAGCCAAACCGGTTAGGGCAGAAAAATCTTTACTAAATCAAAGCCTTGAAACAAAATAGACTAAACTCCATATTATTTGTTAAAGTTTGAAGCTTTTTTTAATATCAAAATATCAGCATCCAGAGGTTTATTCCAATGCACTTATATACTACTCTGGATTTCCTGAGATATGCATAGAGAGGCCTTTACATGCTGAATAGAGTTGTCATTTTTATAGGACAGTCCTCCCTAACCAATCATTGTGTAGGCATCTGTCAATGTCCAAGAAAACAGTGTACAGTCGACCACTACAGTTTCCATGCATCCCCTGGTCCTGGCTCCCCAAAGTTCTTTTGGTACAAAGAGTATCTGGTAAAATATCTTGCCACGAGAAAAAAAGGTAGAGTTAACAATTAAGTCCAAATTTTTAAGAACCAAAATTAGCTCTGCCAGGCAAGCAGATGGCTTTATTAGGCATATATTCTTAAAATGATCAAATAGAATTCTGAAATAGCAAGCCAAAAAAGCCCTGGAAGAGACAGAACCATCACCGTGCCTGCCATTTTTCACCACCTTCCCTACATTTCCCACCTTTTGACTATTTCACTAGACATTTTCACATTGTATTGAAGATAAGCATGGCTAAAGGGAGCTCACAAAATGTCTTGGAACCACGGATTAAAACCAAATTTCAAAACTGTTGGTAGCTACACTACCCACTTTAGCGCCACAGAAAGCAGCAGAGACACGGACAGCAAGAACCCTTGATGTGCATGTGTCAATCCACACACATCTTCCGAGGGATTCTCCTTGCTAACTGCAGCCCTTTTTAAAAACAGAGCATTTTAAAACCACAGTGGAAAGAACATGGCATTTAGAATTCAAATAGCTGGAATGGAGTCCATGCTTGACACTTACTCGATGTATAAACATGGACAAATGACTTAGCCTCACTGAACTTCTTTTTATCTTTAAAAAACATGGGATAAAAACATAAAAAATATTAATCCAACTCATTTCTTCAAGTTCTTATCATAATGGCAATGATGTAATATAACAACATGAACATACACTGAAAAGCACGGTACGAGTATAATAATCATTGCTAACCATGGAAATAATAAACACCCTTTTAAATAACCATTAAAAGAGCTTTGCCGGGCAGAGAGGATAAATAGAAGTTGAAACCTATTTAAAAATCGAAGTAAAAAATGATAGTATTAAGAAATATTTTTCCTAGGGAGAGATTAAAGGCAAAAGAGGAAATGGAACGGCTTCAGTTGCTGTCATTGCATTCTTAGTATTTTACTTGGGAGAATGAGCCTTGTCAAATGGAAAGACTGAAATGAATACATCTCTCAGCTGCTTGGCAGATATGTTTTCCAATAAAAGCTAAACATTTCAAGCAGCCTCATTTCCATGTGAATATTTGCCCTCCTGAACAGATGATGGGAACTTTAAGGGGAATGGGTTGATCTTGGCCTTGGAATTATATAGCCTAGGTGTCAATTTATTCATCTTCAGCCACCACGTTTTAACGTTTCTAGCTGACATTTAGTTGAGCTATCAAATTGTTCAAAGGCTAGTTCATGCCCAAGCCTAAGAACCACTACTGGGGGAAGGTGGAAACCCCAAACCACTACCAAGTCCCTCCATAGGGTGTTTTCCCCATGAAGGTTACCACAATACACTTAACATTGTTACAGACAAATTGCTACCATTACCAAGCCAAACAATTGTGCTTTTATGTTTCTAAATAGTTTTGGTAACTCTTGAGAAACTTTACAGCTGGAAAGGAACTACATCTTGGTGGAGCAACATTTATAGAATTTTGTTTGGTGCCACTTTTTCATTCATTTCCTGATCTAAACAATGGTCTCCATCACCAGCTGCACATGAGTTACTCACAGGCCTGGTCCGGGTCTGTGATTTCAGCCAAGCTCTGCACAATCATCCCAGCTTCCAATAGTTTGTCATCCTTGTTTTGTTTAATTGGAAACAGAATTATTTATATGCCCCTGCTTACTCTGCAAGCAAATTTACAAGGCAACTGTCTCTCTTAATCTATAGTAGACCTAATATAAACAGTCAGGCAAGAGTATTCAGATTTATTACATTACTTCCTTAAAGATCAATATTTAACATGAATACATATTGTGCTAATTCAGACATGCAACATATCACAGAGCTATCTGCACAAAAAATTTACAATGGCCTGAGACATTTTTATATTCTCTTCCTACTTCCCAAGAATACCTTGTTTCCAATGGAAAGAATAAAAAGAGTTACAAGTTCAATGTTAATGAGCCTCATTTATAAACTTGAATCCAAACGTGTAACCTCAACAGACAATATATTAAGCTATTAAAAGGAGAATTAAAGTGACATCGAGTGTGACCCAGACAAGAAAATGAAGCCCACTTCAGCCCTACGCAGGATAAGATGTACAACTCAGAACAGACAACTCTGTGGGGTTCTGCAAAACCAAGCCACAACCTGCTGATCTTAGAGCACTTATTTTAGTTGTACTCTGCAGTTCCTGGATTCTGTGGGTTTAAATCACTCTCGCTCTCTTTATTTAGACCTCATCTCGGAGCTTTAAAATGGTATCCCGTTGACAAGAATCTGAGGTCCTTCAAACCTACCGTAACGTCAAGCTGCCGGGCTGAGACCTTCCACGCCAAGTCCCAGGCCACAATGAATTTTTATAAGTGAGCTATAAAGCCCTCAAAAACAGGGTTTATAATGGAAACGCTGACAGACTCTTAACTATCGAGTTTCTAGTGGGTTCCTGTTTAATATGCTGTATTTCTTCCCCCTTTAAGATATTAATTTACTTTTTGAATGTTCATTGCTAAGATTAAGCGTAGGTTTTGAAATGTGTTCATAGGCAATTTATGCATGAGCAGAAATGTACTCTTCTCCAGATGTACAGAATACTAATTTGAAAATGATTTATAGGCCACACCGTACTGTACATTCCATTCCCTTCTGAAAAGTTAAGACAAGGTTTTCCTCTGACATAATACCAGGATCCACGATGTATTAGAAATACAGTGTATTAGCAATAGTTGTATAAATTCTCAAGATGTCAACTCTAGGATGGGTCAAAATGGGAAGGGTAAGCCGCCACAGCCGGTAGAATAAGGTAGGAGGTGGGGTTCGTAAAGGAAAATTAATAGAAGTTTATATTCAAATAGAAGCTTTCTATTTTAAAGGGAGTATTTTCATGTTTTGTCTAAATTGGATCTCTAAGAATGTGGGAATGTTATAAATAAAAGAATTTTAGATACCATCTAACCCAGACATTGCAAACTGGTGGCCTAAGGGTCAAATTAAGCCCCACAATATGAATAAGATACATAAAAATTTGGCATCTAATGATGCCAATAATAAGTAATTGGAAACTTTCACCACAAAAGGAGAATTTCTATTTCTCTTTAAGAATGAAAAGATTTGGCAACACAATTTAAATTCTCCAATAGAAACAACTAGCACTCCTAGGGCAATGGAAACTAAGGAGAAGATAAACAAATGGGACTTCATCAAAATAAAAAGCTTCTGCACAGCAAAAGAAACCATCAACAAAACAAGAAAGCCCACTGCATGGGAGAACATATTTGCCAATGCTATTTCAGATAAGGGTTTAATCTCCAAAATGTATAGAGAACTCATACAACTTAACAAAAGGAAGATAAACAATCCAAAAAATGGGCAAAGAACCTAAATAGACACTTTTTGAAAGAGGACATATAGAAGGCCGAGAGACATATGAAAGCATGTTCAAAGTCAGTAATCATCTGAGAGATGCGAATCAAAACAACAATGAGGTACCATCTCACACCTGTCAGAATGGCTATCATCAACAAATCAACAAACGACAAGTCCTGGCAAGGATGTGGAGAAAAAGAAACCCTCATATACTGTTGGTGGGGATGCAGACTGGTGCAGCCACTGTGGAAAACAGTATGGAGTTTCCTCAGAAAGTTAAAAATGGAACTCCCATTTGAACCAGTAATCCCACTTCTGGGACTATATCCCAAAAAACCAGAAACACCAATCAGAAAGGATATATCTCTATGTTCATAGCAGTACAAGTTACAATAGCTAATATTTGGAAACAGCCTAAGTGCCCATCAGCAAAAATAAATATCACATGATCTCACTCATATTTGGGATATAATGATCAACATAACCTGATGAACAAAAATAGATCCAGAGTCAAGGGGCAGGGCAGGGGGGGGGCTGGTTAGAGATCAACCAAAGGACTTGTATGCATGCATATTAGCATAACCAATGGACACAGACACTGGGGCAGTGGGGGCTTGCCTTCAGGGGGTGGGAGTGGGAGGGGCAGTCAATTGGGAAAAAGGAGACATACGTAATACTTTAAACAATAAAAAAGAGAAATATTTAGTCAATAAAACAAAATCCCCCCCCCAAAAAAGAAACAATTAGCTGGGGGTTCAGTATGACAGTGCCCTTTAGAATGGGAGTGAGTGCCCTGCTATGCCAGTGACCACTCTTCTTGCTTCACACATTCACCTTACCTACCTGGCCCTTCTGTGTGTATGTTCCTGAATGCTGTCTGGAGAGAACCTGGCCCAGGAATCCAAACCTACTCATGGTAAGGCTGGGATAAAAAAGTAAGGTTAAATCTTACCCATTTCCCTCCCTGCACTGTGGGCACATTATCCCTCAACATAGTTTCCTTACTTGGTTAATTCTCTTTTGAGAGAAAGGTGACCCCAGTGCAACGTAAATGGGAAATGCTAAAAATCAGGTTCCTCAGCAGCTATAGCTCTATTTTCCCTCTTGCATTGGGTATACAGAGAACCTAGTTCTATATTCAGTGATTCCTCAGAGATAGGAGAAAACCTCTGCTGTTCCAAAGGGGTGGGGCTTTAAGGCTTGCAAAAAAATTCTGCGCCTAGAACACTGGTTCTCAAACTTTGGGTTCACTTAAGAATCACCTGCAGAGTACTCAGAATTAGTAAGCCTGGGACTCATAATAGACTGATGGTTCAGAATGTCTACGTGTGAGCCCAAGGCATAAGTGAAAAAACAATTCCCTAGATAGCACTTGGGTATAGGTGGGGTTAATAAGCACAGATCCAGAAGGTAATTGATGATTTTATTACCTTCAAATGGAAATAGTGAACATATTTTCGGGTATGATGAAATGATGTGTGATAGAAAATGGTTTCCAAAGGAGTTTAAAAGTGTCTCTAGATAAAACCAAATGACGACAGAGAGTAAAGAACAAGAAGGTCTTGAAAGAGAGTGACCTCTTTCCAAAACAAAGGAGTTAGAAGACTTTCCATAGCTCCTCACTTATGGTAATGTGCTTTCATCATTGAGGAGGAATGGTCTTCCTAAAATAGCTGAGAAATAAACAGTGAGCATATAAATGACTGTCAGGCAGCAGGGAAAGGTGCAGTATCTCTGAGGGATGACACAAGATGTATAGGAGTTCCAGGTTAAGAATAGTTTTCAGTGTTTCCTGGGAAGGAGTTCCACATCCGCAGGAAGAAGCGACTATCTCGGAATATCCCATCTGGATATACAGAGGACGGAAGTCACATTTACAATCAGACTTGAGCTGAAGCATAGAGTAAACTGTAATTAATACCTGGTAACATCAGAAGAGCAGCAATTACTCAAAAAGAATACTATTTTTAAAAAATATAGATATTATGTGAAAAGAAAGACAAAATTTACTGGGTAACAGGACTTTGTATTAGCTTTCAGACTCCTGGCAGCACAGCACAAGATCTAAAGACTGAACTTTCTTCAGCAAAAAACACACCAAAAAACCCCACAACAACACACATAAAAATACTACTACATATACTGTATATATATATATAAGTGTTTGTATTATATATGCAAGTGAAAATCAATATCAGTTTCTAAGAACAAGAGAATGCTTCCTTCTGTAGATTATATATAAATCTTTTAAGCAAACGAATTGGGTATATTTATTGATACTTGTGGTGTGGCTTGTATAAAACACCTGTCTCCAATTATCTATCTATATAATAAAAGCTCATAACAGCTTGTATTTTATTTCATTTTATTAAATTTATTGGGGTGATATTAGTCAACATGATCATATAGGTTCAGGTGTGGTATGTGATACAAGATCTGTGTACTGCACCATGTGCTCACTACCCAAAGTCAAATCTTCTCTGTATACTATATATAGGACCCCCTTATGTCCCATCCCCTTCCCTCTTGCAACCACCACAATGAATAGCTTCAATTATTGAGTCAAGAAATCAGTTAATAGAAAAGAGAGAGTAGAATTGGAGTCAGAAATGATGTCAAGTCAATAGCACTGCTATCAATATCCCAAATGTATAATCTCAGCACGTAGGAAGATTTATCTAAATTACTTTATATGTTAAAGTAAGAATCAAAATGGCCATGTAGAGGTGATGAAACATTCCTAAAGTCATGAAGGCATTACTGTTAAGGATTCTACAGAAGATAATCTATACAATACATAATAGATATCAGTATGAATGACATATTGACAGATAGTAAAGAGTAAAAAATAAAAAAAAAGGTTTCTCAAAGTAATCCAGAAGGAGAATATCCTACAATGTTATAGGAAATTGACTTGGATCTAAAAAGAATCTAATCAGGAGAATCAATGATCTCAGTTTTTCTCTCTCTCAATCAATCAATTTTATTGAGATGTAATTCATTCATTTTATGTGAGTAGGTCAATAACTTTTGACAAATGTATATAGCCATGTAACCAGCATCCCAATGAGACACAGAATAGCTCCATTTCCCCAGAGAGCCTCCTTGTGTCCCTTTCCAATCAATTTCCTCTTCTTCACAACCCACCCCAGGCAATTATTGATCAGTATAGATTAGTTTTTCTATAGTAATCAGTATCGATTAGAATCCTTGATCTAGAATTCCACATAAATGTAATCAGAGTAGGTATTCGTCTGTGTCCAGCTTATTTCACTCAGCACAAGGTCTGAGAGATTTATCTACTACACAGTATATAATGTAGCATTCTAATGTAGAAAATACCAAATTTGTTTATTCATTCAATGATTAATGGATATCTGGGTAGTGTCCAGTTTCCTGTTATTATGATTAGCAGCACACTGAACATGTGTATGCATGTTTTTTGAGGACCCTATATCTTCATTTTCCTTGGATAAATATCTAAGAGTCAATATATAGGAACTGGGCTACACAGTTAGAAATTTCTCAAAATGGAAGCAGCATTTTACACTCCCACCAAGATTGTATGAGGTCTCTCTCAAGGTATAATTTTCTATTTTCATGGGCCTAAATGTTGCCCCTTAGAGCCTAAGGCATTATTGCAATGTCACACAGATTAGCAAAAAAAATAAATAAATAAATAAATAAATAAGCACTCAAACAAAACACCCTATTACATATCCACATCCCAATTATTTAGGCAGTGTACCTGCTCACCTTCTACAGTCTCTGCCTGACAGGGAAGGTGGGGGTCTCATCCATGCTTCTGTGCTCTTGCCAAATTAACTAATCAACGGCCGCTTCTCTGATCCCACCTTCCACAGAAGCACCATTACGTCTTTCTTAAAATCTGCTCTTCCTCAGATTTTCATGACATTACACTACTGCTTTTTCTCCTATTTCACAGAGCACTTCTTGTTGTCTCCTTTACTGATTCCCTCCTTAGAAATTGAGTATCCAGGAGTTTAGAGTTCTCGTCTTAATGTTTCTTCCAACTCTAGGACTTTAACAACCATTTATGCTCATGACTCCCAAATTTATACCTTCAGTCTTTTAACCTTACTTTGGGGTTTCAGACCCTTATATCCAGTTGCTTACTTGACATTTCCTTCTGTATGTTAATAGGTATCTCAAATTTAATTTCCTCCATGTGGAATTCTTGAAGTACCTCCCTCCCCACCCATTCCTCACTAGTACTCTCTTTTCTCAATCATCCCTGTCTCCCAAATGACTCCACCTGCCATTTCCTCAAGCCAAACATATAGATCGTATACTCAATTTCTCTTTTTCTCTATATCTGCCTCCAATCCATCAGAAACTTTTGGGGGGAGTTCTTTCTCTAAAATATATCTAGAAGCTATCCTTGTTTCTCTTGCTCTCCTTCTCCAACACTCCTCAACACTGGAGCCATTTAATGCAGCACTCTCTCCACTAACTTCCATACAATTGGTTCTCTTAACAGAAGCCAGAGTGACCTCTAGACTAGTGGTAACCAACCTTTCAGACCTCAAAGATCACCAGTGGTCTGCGGAACACCAGTTGGTGACCACTGCTTAGACAACATAATTGGGTCATGCCACCTCCCTGCTGAAATGCTCTGATGGCTTTCTGCTGATCCTCTTTGTACCATGATCTATACAGCCCTACCACACTCCCATCTCTAGCGGACAAGGGGTAGTTGTTAACTGTTCTGGGCATGAATAAAAAGGCCATAGTGAAAGACAACATATGCTCAACTGCTTGTGAGGGGACAGAATTTAACAAGTGACCACTTACACTATCTTTTAAAACATTACGAAGGCATAACTACATAAGCAACCAAAGTACATCGGCTACCTCCATTCTGTGACCAGGTCTTGCCCCTCCTGAACCCAATGACTTCATTTGTTCCACTCCCTGCTTCCTTACTCTGATCCTGGCCTTTCTAATGATCTCCAAATATGGAAAGTTCCTTCTTGCCTCAGGGCCTTTGCACCTGGCAGAACCAGGAATACTCTCATGCGTGGTTTTAACATCACCAGCTCCTTCTATTATTCAAATCTCACTCAAAGAGCCCATCTTCAGAAAAATCTCTTCTTACCTCCTCCTTTAAAATAGCCTCCTCATCACTCCCAAGGCACTGTCACATCACCTTACTCTCTTTCTTTCTTTGTACTTTTTACTATGTGGACTTTGCTTATTTATTCACGGATAGAATATAAATTTTCACCACAGGAATGGAAGCTCCATGAGGGCAAAAATATTGCCTATTTGCTTTATTCTTGACCCGAAGTCATGTTGTAAGTGCTCAAATGTATCTGTTGGATCAATGGGTCTTTATAGTAATGAAAAGGGTGATAAATATGCCTTTGAAAAGTAGAGTTAAGTGTAGCTTCAAATTCATAAGTATTTCAGAAGATAAAAAAAAAACAAACAGAAAGGAACCATAAAAATAGAAAAGAAGATATGAGAACTGAGCTGATTTTATTATATTTGATTTTTAAAAATTTCCTTTATTTTTCTTTATTTAAAAAAGTTTGTCACATATTAAATATTCATCATTTTGCTCCATTTCAACTCTACTTTCTCAATTTTTACCACATTAAGAGAGTGACCTGGGGTCCACTTTCAAATAGGGGCACCACACCTGAATGACTCCAAACTGGTGAGCTTGAACCAGTTGTACTGATTATCAAAGAAAATGCCACAGGCTTTTTTGGTGGGTTTAGGTTTTTCTTTTTAAATGAACTTCACCCGCCCTTCAAGAAAAAAGGGGTGCAAAGTCATGTTTTTGTACTCATTAAAGACTGCCCCAACTTAAGGAATACTTTTGCCAATAATGCAAGATTAAATCAATTTATTTGCATAGTGAAAATGAAGTTTTTATGTGAAAGAGGGTCCTAAAACTGAACCAGAAGTTTCCGTTTATTTTACCAACGGGGACCCCGTCTTCAGCAGTAAACACTTCCTGCTCCCATGGCTGAAGGGCTATATATTATCTGAAATAATTTCTTTAGTCTGTGACTGGAGGAAGAAAAGTGACTTGCCCTTATTTATCTTTTTTAGGAGCTACATGTATTTTAGTGTCCTTGAAAACAAGTGATTGAGAACAAAGAATTAGCAGGAATACACATCTGTATGATACCATTCATCTAAGGATCTCAAAGCATTTTTGAGTGTCTACACTGCCCCCATCTTTCATTTGCTAAAGCATTTTGGTTGAAGGCAGGCAATACAGCGATATTTGTTCCCCTTTGCGGCTTTGTAAAAGTCAACATTAAGAAGAGAGTAACACGTAGGGGTGTCAGTGGGATTAAGCAGGCCTCAGTCAGCTTGTCGTTCTAGCAACAGAAACCTAAACTGGCACACAGGGATGTCCAATATATATCTGTCAGGTATGATTACATAATCAGGTCTTTACTGTTAGATAATGAAAAAGGCAATTTTGAATGGACACGCTGCTGTTTGCAAATAGGAAGAATACAGCTAGAAGCACTGCTTTTATTCTTAATTTTTTTTAAAGAGGACACGAGGAAACTCCATTTTGATTAAAAACAAACTCAAATCTTTTTTCAGTTATGCCTTTCACAAGCTCTTGGTTACATTTCAACAAGGGAGAAAGGGTTTTGTTTGTTCATTGTTAGCTCTCTCTCTTTAGCCTTTATTTTAAGTCATTGAGCTCCTAATACTAATAAATGTTATGAGGTGAGTAATTCAACATAAATGTTAAGAAACATTGTCATGGATGATTCTGAAAATATTTATCTCTACCTGGGTTTAGTGATAACTAGATTTTCATTTATAGGAGGTGCCAACATAATGATTGTTATTTTATATTATAATTTCTACCATTAAAATAAGTCAGTCTGAAAGTTTGTAGGGGAAATAGTCTCTAACATATAAAATACACATTATATATTTTTGAATCTGGTCAGAATTCCTCTGTAAAAATCAGACTATGTGAAGATTCAAAAAACCGAATGCCCAGGCTTTTCCTACAGAAGTTGGAGAAGAGAAGGGCAGGTTTTAGAAAGCCAGTATCATTTACTACAAGCAGCCATGCTTAAGTTCATATTATATTCTGCACTATTTGATTATTCCTCACACAGTATTTTTTTGGATTAAAGCCTTCCATAAATAAAGACCAAAAAAAAAAAAGCTAATGTGAAGGAAATCTTATGAAGTATCCTCCAGGAGACCGTTTTCTCCTGCCCTCCCTTTCCTTCTTTTTTGAAAAAAAAAAAAAAGCAGACTTTCTTCTAAAAGAAGCGATTTTACATGGTGTGTAAAACCGACCTTGGACAAAAAATGGAACACAAAGATTAATCACTTATGGTGAATTTAAACATGAATCCGTGGAAATTCTCCTTCTCTGAAATCCTCCATTTCTTTCAGAACATTCTGGTAATAAATTGCTGTGCGTTTTTGCCATATCCTATATCCTTACTCACTGGAACAATTGATGCTTGGCATCTATTCAAAGATGGTTACATACACTTGTAAAATCGGGGGCCCATTCAGGTTCTCTTTAAGAGTTGTTTAGTGGAGTTATGCTCATTGATTTTTTTAATTCTCATTATTAAAATTCCTCATTAAATCTCCTGAAAAGGGAACGCAATCTCTTTTTACCTGGTGTGGCAAAATTCAGCTCACCCCTCCCCAGGATCATTTTATTACAAAAGAACAATAGATCTCCTTGCTGGATAAAGTACGAGCAGTGTGACTAATGCCCTCTCTATCCTACCAAAGGCCTAATACTGTTAATTTACAAAATCAATGCGAGGGAACCACTTTGAAGGCAGACAAGGGCCGTGCACATGGGTCTCTCCAGAAATAACGTGTCAGTTCCAAGGCTGGCATGCGGCCTCCGCTGGCATCTAGCACTTTTTGCTCTTCCAGGCAATTTGGCCCTTGATTTCAAACAAATGCATCCTGAAGGCCTAATGCCAGGAATAGCCTGATATGATTTATGCTCCATATTTTCTCACAACCCAGAAAATTTTAGACCTAAAAGACATATTTTTTCATTATTTAGCATTTGCTGTGAGTCGCATGTAAGCCAAAGTTATTTTAGTGTCAACCTTAATTTTTCTGCACCTCTGAGTGAAGTCAACTCAACGGTGTTTCCACCTCTTGTTTGTTGCACAATAAGAAAGTTTGCTGGCTGCTACCATGGATCCCTAGGTTCCAAATCTTTCTTTCCTAATGGCAGGATGGAGAAAATAACATTTGGTTGCCATTGATTGAAGTGAAAATGACCACCACTTAAACTGTTTTTCCCCAAAGAATTTACTGTTTTTTACCAAATTCACAGCGATCCTCTTTTACTATTCAGAGCTTATGGGTACGGAATAAACTTGGTTAGATGTATTAATTTAGAAAATAAATACCATCTCTTGGTTTTTTATCAACCCTAAATAAAAGTCAGTTGTCCTGTTTTTAGCAGTGCTTAGGTGTACATATACTTTAAAAGCAATCATTGAAACATTCCCAAATCTGACATAACATCTGACAACTGGCTGCTAGGTCATGAGGTAATGTAGGTTTCCCCCAGCTTCCTGCATTCATCCTTTTTGTCATTTCTAAATTGAGGAGAAATAAATACACTACTTATTTTAGCAAACCTCCCATTTAAAAAAAAGCACATTTAGCCCTAACCGGTTTGGCTCAGTGGATAGAGTGTCGGCCTGCGGACTGAAGGGTCCCAGGTTTGATTCCAGTCAATGACATGTACCTTGGTTGTGGGCACATCCCCAGTAGCGGGTGTGCAGGAGGCAGCTGATTGATGTTTCTCACTCACCGATGCTTCTAACTCTCTATTCCTCTCCCTTCCTCTCTGTAGAAAATCAATAAAATACATTTTAAAAAATAAAATAAAATAAAATAAGCACATTTAAGCCATACCCATATCAACTATTTACATAGACTACTTAAAATAGACTATATATATATATATATATATTGCCCCATAATTTGTGTCATAAAAATCCACTGTCGTTTGGTTTAGTCACTAGTAGCCACATAAATACACAGAAATGGTACCATATAGGACTATTGACAGCACACCCCCACCCCCTGAAGTTGACCTTGACTTCCTTGCATAGCTAAAAAAACAGGACAGTGGATTACCCACAATTCAAATGACAGGCATCACAGATGAACCTGGGACAAGACGATGTGGAATAGGATGCCAGAGTAAGTGCTGACCATGTGATTCTGTGCTCACTTCTGTTTGACCTTTATTGGTCAGATTTCTCACCTCTTGCCTGCACAAGTGAACTATAGCTAGACCTGGATTTATTTTCCTGGAGTCTTCCTTTGATTTTTAAAAATTAAGTAGTTTTGTGGATGCAAGAAGGTATAAAACAAAAACAAAAACAAGAAAGGAATTGAGGATTACATTTTGGGTTTGTAACAAGCTAGAACATGGGGCTTAAAAACAATACTGCTCAATTTAGGAAAGATAGCCAAATCAAATTGTCCACAATTAATATAAACTCGCCACTACTTACACAAAATGCTTAAAATGAATATAGTGTTCATAATTTAAAAGTTATAAAAATACCAACATGTAATTTATCTCACCCACAAACATAATAGGTATTTACAGTCTTGCCCAGGCACTGACAATAATTTCATTATTTATTCTAAATTCTCAGTGTTTCTGATTAAATATTTTTTTATTTTAATAACTATATAATAAAGTTAATGTTTATGACATGATAATGTGGCCACTCTAAATCATGGTAGGCTAAAACTTTTTAAATATAGCCTGCAGGTTGAGAATCTAGAAAACAAATTGTATTTTTTTTTATTTTTAAGTAAAGAGGAGATTTACTGTGTACTGTTAAAATGAATTAAAATTTTAAAAGTCTATGAACTCGGAGAAATTACAGAAAAATTATCCATTTAATCACAGTTGTGTAACAGTTAGTGACATTCTGAAAAAATATTTTAATAAAGAAGACAAAAAAATCTCAACAGAGTGATCCTAAGAGCAAGCTGATATTTAATTTGCAAGGCATCTTTTCCATCTCGATGGAGGACACCAAAATCAGGTGTGTGCATGCACTAAACATCTTGCTGACTCGCCAGTGTAATGGAAAGTTACTTTAGGCCATGATTCCCAACAATGCCACAACTTGGGTGGGAAGTTTATAAGGAAAAACAGGAAGTGATGCCAAGGAGCACAGAAGGACACTTCCCTTTTGATTGGAGTGAATATTTTATTAAATGGACCAAGCAGTGCTATGCCCTTAGGGGGAGGCAGGGGGAGGCAGTGTCTCTCAGATAAAGTCCATGACCTGTGGTCTCACACGGACTTGAAAACAGTGGGATACCATGTGGGATCAGGAAAAGTTCCCATTGTGTGCTCAAATACTTCAGAAGGAGATCCATATCACTGGTAACTTTATTTCTGAATCACTGTGTACCAGGTATGCAAAAAGTCTGCTACCTCTTGCCCAACTTCATTCTGGGAATTTCAATTTTCTATCTTTAATTATGTTTACAATTTTATTTTGATAAAGTTGCACTGCATTGAATCGGAATGTATTCTTACAGTGGGTTTGTGTGGGCTTGGA
This sequence comes from Myotis davidii, assembly GCF_000327345.1. Lineage (NCBI taxonomy): Eukaryota > Metazoa > Chordata > Mammalia > Chiroptera > Vespertilionidae > Myotis > Myotis davidii. Next base: position 916,922 of record NW_006291010.1, read on the forward strand.
AATTCAGCCAGGAGCCCTCTCTGGCTTTTTACTCCCAGCCCCACACGTGTGGCTGCATGTGCGTGTGCTTTGCTCAAATATCTTCAATTATGTCAAGCTCTTGGGTGTGTCGCACCCACCAGGTCTTTGGTACACTGTACCTCTCAGGGTCACTGCTGTGCCCTTTTTTGTGGCAACTATACACTTCAGCACATTATCATCATGTGCTACAAAAGAAAACACTGAAGTGCCACAGAAACGAGTTGCTTGAAAATAATTTTATGGGCAGAGGTACTGAGTTTTCTATTGCTCTATCTCCACCTGAATATTGCTCTGTAACAGGTATTTTTACAAATTTTAAGATCATCCCCATATTATAATAAAACCTTTTACCTAACTTTCTTCATGGCAAAAAAATATATATTAGGAGGCTTTACTGGTATGTATACTTAGAAAATAAAGTTCACTTACTTTTTTTCCCCCAATATCACCTTATCAGTGGGACCTATCTAGAATTTCCACCTGTTCTCATCGGCTGACACTTTATTTTTTCTTCTTAGCACTTATTTCTATGTACTAAGCTACATCCTTTCCTTAATTTATCGTCTGACCTTGCCAGTAGTAGGAAAATTCCAAGAAGGCAGGAATTTGTGTTGTTTTGTTGACTAGTGCACACCCTGAGACTGAAAAGTACCTGGCCCATAGTTGGGGCTCAAAAAATTTTACTGAATGAATGAATCAGTGAAACCAAAGAAGGAGAGTAAGGAAAGACACAGTATAAAATAATGCTTTAAGGTATCAATTCTAGTTTCAGGTTTTGGGGATTTGAACATGCCCATTTCATTGGTTACATAACCTTGAGCAAGTTCTTTACTCTCTCTGCTTTTTCTCGTCAGTAAAATGGGGAAATATTATAATTATCTCACAGTACTGAGAGGATTAACTAAAAAAATTCTTGTATAGAATTTAGCATCATTTTGGAAATAGTATTCTGTAAATAAATACTAACTATAGCATTATTATGATCATCACCATAATATTCATTTTCATTATAATTTTATAAGGGTAGGATTAGATGTCAGTCATGAGGCTTTTTAAAAATACTTTAGTAAATAACACTTTGGAGTAAATTCACAAATTATTCCAGTTTCTCTTTATATAGTCTGTCTGACTCAACGATCAATGATCCCACTATCCAAAGAGAATTGCTTTCTCCCCCCGAATCTTTTGTGCAATTTTGTGCTCAGAAATAGTCCATTCATTGCCTTTGGTCATCTTTGGCTGACGGGCTTTTCTGGGGCTAAAGAAATGTTTCAGGGAGGGTCAGTGAGAAGCTCCTGAAAGTCATCAGGTCTGGTTTTAAATGGGTTGGGCTGAGTGATCGTTATGGATTCATCTAGCTCAGAGAAAGGGTAGTAAGAAATGGTAACATAGAAATAATTAAATTTCTTGCTTTCATTGACTCATTATGTGTGTATTTATTACATTCACTCCTTTATCTATTTACTCCACAGATTTTGACTCTGTGAAAGGCAGTATGGGGGACACAAAGATGAATCAAACTGCATCTCTATCACCAAGTAGCTTGGCAGCAGTGAGAGGCACACTGAATGCCCGAAAGAAATGCTTTTGTTGTTGTTTTACATGCCCAGTTTTTTCTTACAGTTGCTTCATAGATCTGCTATATAAAATGATAACCACTAGCCACATGTCATTGTTTAAATGTATACTCATTAAATGTAGAGTCATTCCTCAGACCACTAGACATATTTCAAGTGCTCAGTGGCCACATGTGGCTGGAGATTATCATACTGGACAACACAGATAGAGAATATATTCATCATCCCAGAGAGTTCTATTGGTCAGTGCTACTCTGTGGAATATGAGTTACTGATAAATGTATAAGTAATAAAGAATTTTTGGGGGTCCACCCTTACCCAATATTATCTAACTTATTAAAGCTAACATAATTGAAATGCTAACCAAAAATCATTAGCAGAGATTCCAAATTAGTTTAAAGGTAACTATGGTTTTGAAATTAATTCCAAACACTGGCTCCCCTACATGCCTTGTTACAATCTCTTATTCCTGCCATTAGACAACGGCAAACCCCACATATGGTGCCCTGACTGGTCACATGATTTTTTAATATCCACATGATGGCACTAAAATGGCCTATTAGATTTACAGTGTCATTAACCTTCCAAAATAAAATGAGAGTCTGCTCTGGCAGAGGGGAAAAAAAAAGTGTGACTGCTGTTGGGTTTTGGGTAACCAGTCTGTGAGGAAATGCTGACAGGGGTCAGTGTGACATCATCTTTCATTCGGCCCCAAAGCTGTCAGGCCCTCCCCAGATGTCTGAAACGCAGATATAAATTTTCATTATCCAGCAGCAAAGGGCCAGAGGTACACCAAATGAATTTTTTACCAATCAAATTATAGCTCGTTGCCAGATTAAGTGTAAATGCTAATTTTGTGAAGTTTTCTTCTGGTCATTTATCTACAACTCCACAAACTAACCTTGCTGAAGCTGGAAATATTTCTAAATCAAATTATTGCTTTTATAATCTCGTTGTGGACACTGCAAAATTGAATAAAAAGAAATTCCATTAAGAATGAACGGTGCCTTCTTCCATGGAAGAATTAGATTTTTTTTTTTACCTTTTTTTAAAAAAAGAAAATGCAAAGCCAAGGAATACTAAGGAATCAGAGAAGACATGAGTTCACCATTCTGGGCCTCAGTTTCCCCATCAATAAAATGGTGGGACTAGATATGGTAATCACTGATTCTGTGGTCAATGCTTCTATATCAGCAAATTTCATGTCCAAATTCTTATATATTTAATATGACTTTGGGGGATAAATTAAAATTTAATTTATCCTCAATTAAAATTTTGGTAGATTGTATAAGTTCAACTATATATTTATTGCTTGTAAATGAATATATTTATGTGAATAAACATATTTATATTCATTCATGTTTTAGATCAGAAACCACATCTCCTCTGATTAATTCTGTAGCCCACTCTATCCTCCTTCAAGTTCAAACCTATTAGTAGTGACTCCTATGGCTACAGGTGTGACCTCCAGCAGTGAAGAGGCCCAGTAAAGAGAAGCAAAACAGCAGAAATGGAGGGTGTGGTAGGGGTTGTAGGTAGGAAAGCTCCATTCTTGGGGGTGAGGGGAGGAAACACTGAAGGATACTTGGAACTCCTGCTTTGGGGAATAAAAGCTAGAAGCACTTTTTACAAAAAGGAAAAACAGCAACTGTACACTTTCCCTCTGAGCCCTTAGAGTGCTCTATTTGATTACTATGCCCTACATATATTCTTTATATTTATGTCCTGTAGAAAAAGACAAAGACTACTTAGGTGCCAGGAAGTCTTTGCTCCAAGGCATAGAAATGCTATATTTCAGAGGAAAAACCAAACCATACAAACTGACGGTGGGCCTTTATCCGGGAAATGGTGGGATACCTGTACTAAGGAGCATGACAGGACGTAGCTTAGAGGTGAAGGGGAAGAAAAACCTAAGAGGAGATGGCGAATGTCACCTCCCACAGGGACCATTTCAAGTCTTCCCTCCCCCCTAACTCTTAGTACCAACAATACTGCTACCTCAGATTATGTTCTAGACTAGCAAAGGGGTGTCTGTGGAAACCAAAGGCCCAGCAGTGAGGGAGCATGAGCATAAGAAGTGAGTGGATTGGTCAGGCCGGGCTTGGTCATCCAACAATGCAAACATAAGTCAGTTGTTTCTATGTTTGAATAGCTAGAGGGAGAAGCCATGGCATCTCAGTGCTCTCAAAACCCAGCCCAACACATTCAACAGGACACAGTCGCCCACCCACGGAAAAGCACAGTTCTATCCCGCGTTAGTCACTTTAGTGGAAAACTCTAAGCCTCAGTCATCTGACTCAGTTCTATCCCAGCAAACTTCACAATAAAAACAGACTAAGGTCACTGGGATAGAAAGAGAGGAGAGAAATAATTCCCCAACCCTTGAAAATACTGAGATCGCCCATTGTTTACAGTGTGACTTCATGTTAAAGTAGCTGGACTGAGTTTAAAATATATGATATTTGTGATCCACCAGGGATTGAGAAGCAAGGCAATGGGGCCCACAGAGACTCAAAAAACCTGAAAAGCCCCATGGGCCGTAAGGCCATCCTAGCACTTGGCTAACAGTGCAACAATCTGTTGAGTTGAGCATAAACGAAGGATACAAATTAGATTTCCCCTGAAAGCCACAAGATTAAACATTAAGGGGCAAGTTCTTGGCAAAATGTATGTGTGTATTTTCCAAAACCAAGTTTTAAAAAAATTCACAAAGCCTGTTAAATACATTGGTCAGATTTTCTCATACTTAAATATTAGCTTAACTTAAACGAACCTAAGTATTCAAGTACATCAACACAAAAATGATATTGGCAATCCTAATGAATGCATTGATTTGAAGAGCTCTAAAATGAGTTTTAGAGAGAAATAATATCATTCAGCATCAGTATGTGAATTTTAGCATGAGGTCCACACAACTACATAATAACAATATGTAAACAATGGGGAAAATTCAAAATACATCTTATATATGAGTGAAGAGATATTTGGACTTCACTTTACATATCCCACAATCTGTATATTAAGAACTAATGTCAACTCAGTAGAGATTCTGCTGACAGGGACATGCCAGTACTTCACCTTCTCCAAACCTAGGGGAATGGAATATGTTCATTTTTAATTCAGGTGCAAGGAAGAGGAAATGAGAGAAAGGAGGATTGCCTGTGCTTGTGTTTTTGAAGCACATAAGAGAGAAAAGCTCTGCCTTATAAAGGGCTGGTGGTCTTCACTGTATCTCCTCCTAAATGGGTAACACAAAACTAAAAATGAAGTAAAGAGCCATACCCAAGGGTCCCCTATCCCAATGTCTTGTCTTGCTGATAAAGGTGAAATATTAGGTAGCTTAGAAGAAGACCTTTGCTCGTAGGGCCACAAGCTGGTAAGGGAAATAAGTAGCATACAATGGGAATGGTCCCAAACTATCTGTGAAATAGAAGAAGGGAAATTAGCAAAGGGTTCCTGATTTCAGCATGTAAGCTTCCATTTCTCTTTTCATACATTCATTAAGTTAACACAGTTTCTGACCACACATTCCATCTTGCCCATAATTCCATAGATGGCCAATTATCTCCTTATTGTGTTCCCCCCAATCCCTATGCAACCCCTCAGCCCCACTCCCCAACTCCACACTCCTTTTTTAATCCAAGTGCAAGGAGGGTGAAATGAAGATTATGGGTAACCATGAACCCACTAAGGAAATACTTACAGCCATTTCACCTAGATAAAAAAAAAAAAAAAAAGAATACGGGACAGGGATTTTCCATAGGGCCTATTATCTCTCAGAGCAGTTCTTTTTTCCCAGATCTCTTTATAAAGGTGACTAAAGCAGTTTGTGCTAAGTACACATAAAGTATTTTATCTATTTAAACTTCATGAATTACATACATTTTATTTTCTAGCCTTTAAAAATACACCTTTCCTGTAATTTTTCCATACTGGTTGTGTGGGTGGAGATAATATATATCAAGCATCTACTATGGGCCAAGGGGGTACAATTACTCTCCATTTTATACATGAGAAAATCAAGTAATAGAGGATTTAGGTAACTTGCCCAAGGTCATAAAACTAACACTGTAACATACAGTTGAAACTGCATTTTTTTCTCCTTCAGATATCTAAGTGCAATGTGAATATGTTCCTATTGTTCAAGAGATTATACACAAAGATCACTAATTAAAAGGGGAATCAGAGTAGTTCTGTGGGATTCACACACAGAGATATTACATAAAGTTCTTACTGACTGCAAGGAATTTAACTGACTTGCACTATATTTGAGAACTGCACTAAAAGCAGTTCTATTTCCCCTATCTCCCAAAGAAAATTTTCATTTTGTTGTACACATGGCACTGGGCACTGGATAGATGAGTCTATGAAGTCATTTGATTTGAGGTGCTCATCTATATATATAAAAGCCTAAGCGACCAAATGACCAGTCAACCGGTCGCTATGATGCACACTGACCACCAGGGGGAAAATGCTCAATGCAGGAGCTGCCCCCTGGTGGTCAGTGCATTCCCACTGCCAACCTCCCGGGGTCCCTACCCCCTCTCCCAATCTGGCAGGCCTGATGGCTCCGATTGGGGCGGCCAACCTCCCATGGCCCCAACCTGCCCAGATCGCTGGCCAGGGCAAGGGACCCCAACTATGCATGAATTCGTGCACCAGGCCTCTAGTAGACTATAAAAAAAAAAATGAACCCTTGCCCTACATGTAAAGGGGATAGACCTGATCAGTCGTTAGTCTCCTTATGGTGTGACTTTAGGCAAGTTACTGCCTGGGGCCTGCAGCTGCCTTCTTTGAAAAATCAAATTTGAACTTTTTAGTCAAGTTCACTGTTTTATTTTATAAAATAGCTGATGGTAATGGGTTACTGGGGAAGGGACTAAATCAGGAAGGTACACAGTCCTAACACTAGAGATAGTTTTCTAATGGGAAAAATAACTAGTTTTTGTAGTACAATAAAATTTTAAAAAATTCTCATGATCTGAAAATAGCCAAATGCAAGTTTCCTTTATAATACTTTGATTATAAGTTATACACAGAGACAAAAAGGGGAGAACACATATAAATGAACCCTAACCTCACAATTCATATGTGTAAAATTCTCTCCTATCTGTTGTGATTTGGGTACAATATCCCACTTTTTCCTCTTCCAGGCATGTATTTGCCAAATTCCTTCTTGGGTAAAAGTTTCTAATTGAGAAATTCTGTGCAGGTTTTCATTTCTCTGTATCAGAGCAGAGAGGCGTCAGTGGGATTGGTTTTCTGGCTAGAGGGACACAGATGTCATGAACAGACTCTGATTCCTACCAAGATGATAAAGTAACACAGCTGAGTGAGGAGAACTTTAAGATCTAACTCTTAGCAACCTGAGCAGAAGTTTGTCCATTCCTGACTGGCAAGCTGGACGCAGGCTTTTCACCAGGAAATGTGTTGGGAGGGGAGACATCAGTGAAAAGATCATTGATATAGATGCAGAATTGTGCAAGCCATGGAATAAAATAGCTTGTTTTGAAAAGGAAACAAGATTAGAAACATGACAATATTTCATGACGAGGCACTTCGAGATATGTTTCCAGAAGGAGGCAGGAGGGCAGCATTGCCAAATTTGGGACTCTGTCAGTCACTGTGAAAATGAGCCCAAAACAAAGTATGGGTTGGGAGCAGTATCCCCAATGGGAACCATTGTTTTCTCATCTGAGATTCTTTCTCCCAGGGCTCAAGAACAATTGAGACAAATGCATTCAAAGGTCAAGGGCACAGACAATGCTGGGAAAGCCAGAGAACTCAGTGGCTAGCCCTCTGTGCTTCCGTCCCCTGCAGAGAGATCTGACAACAGCTAAAGTAGTTTGAAGCAATCTGATTAGAACAATCTTGAAGCGTTCCTGAACAATTTCTGTGGTTTTGACTGAGTTCCTCCTCTACTGTAGTTTGTGCCGCAAATCTACCACAGATTTGGCTACACAGATGATTTTCTTAAAAAGAATTATCTATGGTGGTTTAGCCATAGATATTATAGCGGGAAGTCATAATGGAAATGCTAGCACATGACTCGTTTTCCCTAACCTCAGTGCAATACCTGCTGCCACTTGAATCTTAATATTTAAAGTCACTCATCGTGCAGGGAGATGTTACAATCAAGCAATAAAAAGAAACTGAAACGTAAGAGAGGACAGATTACCATGCTTGTAAACTGTAATTTATGCAGTGGCCGGTGTTTCAAGAGTCTGAAAAGAAGAGGGATGTATTTTTGTAAAACTAGAGTAGACTTTTTCAAGAAAGTCGTATATCCAAAATAAAAATAAACAGGATAAAAATAAAAAAAGAAATTTATGAAGGAAATTCAGAGATGTGATTATAGCATCACATTAATGACATTACAATTAACCTCAAAGGCATTTTCATGCAAACTTCCCTTTTCCAACATAAGTCACTCTAGCCAAGGAGTAATCCTGTCAGGCTGAAATACTGCATCCTTGGTGTGAGCCTACAAGTGTTTAGGCTTTTTCTTCATTTTGTTTTTATGGCCAAGTTGGACAGCATTAGACAGAGCTGCTCTGGAGTTAGAAGGATACAATGGTCTGCAGCTTTAAAAGTTTATGGTAGTTTATGCTCTTAACTCAAATGCACCTTTTAAATCCCAAACTAGGCCACTCTTGGAGCTCACACTATGCACTAATATTTTGGCTCATTGGGTGTGATAACACTAGACATAGTGAGGATGCTATTCAATGGTTTAAAAAAAAAACTTGATAGAATACATGCTGATTATATGGTCTAAGGTTTTCACACTCACATATATGTGAGTGTTAACTGCACTGGCTTGGAAATGTTGGTTCTGGCTTGCTGGTCAATGGCCCGTTTACTTAGAGTAAAATCTGCTGGAAGCGCTCCATAAAAATATGCTCTGTCTATGAAAGAAACTGCCAACATCACCGATCCCTTATATGGGAAACGAGGACCTTTCTTAGGCCACTGGGAATATGACATGTCTAGGTGGAAAGCGCCATCCACCCAAACAGGTAGGTGGAGAGGCAGTCAGTAGATCCCAAAGAAACCACAATAGCACCCTAACAAAACACTCTGAAACCAAAGCTCCAGAAATGATATTCTCTAACTGGGCATGACACCTCCTGCTTGGCCTTCTGGTCAAGTTTCCAGCCACTGAAGAGGCTTAAACCTGGGTCCACAGAGAAGATGCAGGTACTATCCCAAGTCAGTGGTGGTCACTAGATAAGGGATTAGGCGAGGATGAAAGCAGCCAACTGAGCCGACCAGGGCCTGGGTTATGGATGTGGATACTATTTCTATCACAGTCCATAGCTTCTGCTCCCCTCCTGCAGGTCATTATTGGCCCCTGGACCTCCCCCGCCCAGTGGCATGGCTGAGGTGGCTACTCTCATTATGCCCAGAGACAGCACCCATGAGTGTGACATCTCTGTATCTCAGCAGTCTCTACAACCAGGACTGTTGGGCTTTAAATCATATGTAAGACTATTTTCGAATCAGTTGTATGGATTCTCTATTTCTTCAGCTATGAATTCTTTTTCTATCGTAATCTAATGTGGCTCAGACATATTTGGGACACATGGAGTTGATCAAATACAGTAAAACTAAGCAAAGAAAAGTCCAAATAAAAGAAGATTAAAAACTTCCAAAGAGCTCAGTCTAATTACATTTTTGAGTTGTCTTCTTCTACTCCAAAGCAGTTTCTGTCAAGGAAGCGTTTACTCTAAGGGGCTTGATAGGTTATACTTGAATATGCACATGTTCTCTTTGAATTTAGCTCTCATTTTACAGAAAATTTCTATGGTGTCTTGAAGCAGCTCTGTCTTCTCAGAAGCCAATATTCACATAATCACCTTATTTCCCTCAAGGCCAGACCTTTGTCACTTAATTCTGCCATCCTGGCCCTTCTCTGAATGTTCTCTTTTAGTGCTGAAGAGAAAAAAAAAAAGTTCTGTCTTGCAGATTCCCTTTATCAAGTGTACCAGTTTTTCCTTCTTGAGATAGATGGGATAGGAAGCATCTTGCCTCCTTGATAATAAGACGATACAGTGACTGCACTTTATTGCACACAGAGGACCATCAGCTTTTCTTTGGGAAACCAGGTTAAAGGTTGTTTTCATGAAGGGTGTTATAAATAGGCCAGTCTTCCTAAAGGAAATTTGGGTGGACTTCCAAGATACCAATTCATTACTACTTAACTCCTCATTTTTAATTGAATCATTCAAAAGATATTTAATGGACATCTATTATCCATCAGTCTCTAAATTAATGTTTCTTCTCAGAACCCGAATTCGCATTCAGCTCTTCAGAGGATGGATAAATTCTGCTCTGAAAGAACTAACAACAATAAGGAATGGTTGGTTTAGCCTCAAGGGTTTTGCTGAAAAGAGAAAGTAGGGCTTTTATCTTTTAGGGTCTATAGTCTAACTTTTACCCGAGGCCTAGTTCAGTTTTATGTCCTACTTGATCCTTGTGATAGCCAATCTTTGCTCACTTTTACAATGGACTGGATGAAACTAATACCTAATTAATAATTAGTTAATTAATAACTAAGATATTTATGGCCCTTGAGAAGTGCCATGAAGGAAATAAAACAAACAAGATGATGAGATTAGAAGAAACAGAAGTAGGAACCTTTAGACAGCTGTGGCCCGAGAAGTTTCTCTACTGAGGAAGTGATATTTGAGGCGAGACCTGCAGGATGAGAATAAGCCTTCCACATAAAAAGTTGGGAAAAGCGCCCAGAAAGTGAAATCTTTGAGGAGCAGAAAGGAAGTCAGGGTGGCTGAAGGACAGGAAGTAAGTGAAGAGGAGTTGAGGAGGTAAAAGACAAGTCATGTATGGTCTCATGGCCAGGGAAGGAATTTGGATATGCCTTAGAGCAAGTTCTAGTTTTTTATAATTGGTTGCTTTATGAAGTAATATGCAAGTGTATGTCTTTATCCCATACACTTGATACAGCCTGGACTGTGTCCAAAATTAAGTAGCAAGGGCTTTGCCCTTATTAGGTCAAAATTATTGTCCAGTGCAGCTAGAACTTATATGAGACTTCATAGGTTTTTCCTCTTCTCCAGTCAAATGAGAAGAAATTCAGTTCCAGTGTTCTGTGAATTTCTCATTTTTATCTTGAATTCACCTTTTTGAGTTATTCCAAACCCTGATGGGCTTTCTATAAGACCATACCAAAAATTGCCATTTTGAGGCCATTCTACAACAAAAGTGAAAAACAAGTTGGACACAAGAATCATGTCTTTTGAAATGTTCCAGCTCCACTACTGTAACCTATTATTTGCTGTCCTTCCAAGCATGATATGAACAAACCACAACAAAAGCTTTTGTTAGGAGCCAACTTAATAGCTGAAAGGTTGGTCTTTAAAAAGAAAGGGAAAGCTTCAAAGAACTTATGCATTGCAACTGGCATAGGAATCACAGTGAGCTGTGAGTTTGGAGACAGTAACATCAGACACATCAATAGAGAGTAATATATTTACAGGAGAAAATGAGTCGCAGAGGGAGTGTAAGGGACTATGGCTCCATTTTACATGGAAATCCAAGTAACCATTTGGAAAACATATATATGTCTATACATCGAACTCAACTATGTGGTGTGGTTTGGAAATGAGAATTTTTAAAAATAAAATTCTTGAAAAGATTTTTTTTTTTAACCACACTATTCAAAGCTTCAATGGATATTTGACTCAGGCCCCAAACACTGCATGTTGCCAGTTTTTCCTCAGTTTAGACTGTAGCATGTCCCTGTGCCAAGCCGACTTTAACAACCTCTACCTTTCTCAGCAGCCCTTTCATGTAGATTTACGTGAAAATGGCATCTCAGCCTCTTGTCACCTCATGTTCTCTTCCAGACCATTCACCCAGGTCAGTTTCCTGGCAGGTCCTCTGCAAGCAGTTGGGGGTTCTTCTAGGCTGAGCTTGGAGTAATTATGCTCTGTAATTGTGGAGTCAGGGCCTGTCTCCCAGTCAAGATTAGAAATGCCAAGTCATTTCCTGTTTTCAAATCCAAACGAAAGATACTGACGTCTGATACTGGCTTTCCTATGTTTCAATGATTGTGGGGCACCCTGGAGCTCTGCCTTTGAAAGATTCTCTTTATAAGTACCTGGGTCACCAACACAGTGCTCAATCCTGGACCCACACCAGAGAATACAGAAAATGATTCCAGCTATGACATTTAATTACTCCTAAGGCTATTTTGCCTAAAACTCTGGCCACCGGGGGCATATGGTATGGAGAATCTCATCTGGGGATGGGCTTATTATTGGGTACTTTGCAGGAACAGGAGGGCCTCTGCCGAAAAGGGAGGCGGGAGGCATTTGGCACACGTTAAAGGGTAACGCACCTTCTTCTTAATTGTACAGATCCTTGTATTTTACAGCACATTAAACTTTAAAAGGAAAGGTAGCAAAATTGAGCATCTGTTTTTTTCTCATATAAATTCAACTCCTAATAAATACTAAGCAGAGTTTCCTCAGACCCAGTTGTGGGCAGATAAGCAGTTCCATACACACAGAACTAATTGCAGTGCTCTCGAAACCTCACTCGACTGTCTTTTTTATTTCTCTGCCAGTGAAACCAGCTTTTAGCAATTGGGTTTTGGGAAAGATGACATCCCAAAAAAGGACTCATAGCCAAAATAAACAGGGTTGAGATGGAGAATAATACTGAAAATTATTCCTATTTGTTCCATACTACAGTGCCTTCCATTGTAAAGTGCATCTGTACCTAACTTAGTCACAGGAATACAGTTTGCATGCTGGAAATGAACCTGCGCATGTCCCCCAACTTCCTGGCTCTGGAGGAGTGAAATATGTGTTGCTGGTTATCAGATTTTAAAATGTATTTCCCTTTCACATCCACTTATTTCTCTTGAAAGTGACACAAAATCTCCAACCTAGTAGATAAGGTTACAACCTGCCTGTTACATTTTATAGCGACAGCTGTATAACTTTTAAAAACTAAAATATAGATGTGCCCCTTCATGTCAATTTTCTATGAAAAATGTATAATTTTCCTCAAAGAAAAAGATGAGCCAGATTTGGGGGGTTGCCACACAGGCCCTAACAGTAGACAGGCCTTTGAAACTGTAGTTTTATGATTCCCCGAAGAGGTACTCTGTGCCATCCAACAACTTCTGAGAAAGACATCAAGCCATTTGTTCTGCTGCCTTCTTTTGGTTGAGAAAAATCAGCATTTTAGATCCCATCAAGTTTCTTCAGTGCTTTAAGTTAAGCAAATTGAATTAAACTATCCATTTAGTCTAATGTCATCAAGGAAATGGTTGGAAGAGAAAGGAGGAAGACTAGAGATAAGGAATATAAAAGCAACTTAGGAGGGGGGAAAAGGGGGAAAGAAAAACAAGTGAAAAAAAGAGCAAAAATGAAAAAGTTAAAAGAAGGAAATAAAAGAAAACCATGTACTGTAGATTCTTAATTGGTTAAAAACGTTTCCAAGAAGCATATTAAAAGTCCTTTCAGTATTTGCAAACATTAACTTGATCTGTTTGTGTGCAAATCATTTACTTGCCATTGTGTGAGAAGTTAAAACAGTAGCCCAGCTTCCACTGCTTTTTTTGTCATTGGTTTGTATTCCTGGCTGTATTTCACATTTCAACCTGCTCACCATATGTGTACATACTTATGCTTTCTTTGCCACTAATTGCTTCTTTTTTGACAATACCAACTATATGTGCATAGTATATGGCTGTTTTTATCACTCTAAGCCTATTAATGCCCAGACTTATGGTTCCCAGAGGAATTAAAATTAACCAGCTCTCTAAATATTGTTCATGAGTTGGAAAACTCCTGTATTTTAGAATCTCACTTCAGTTGTTTTTAATTGGTTTGCAATATTTCACCCTTCAGGGCTTGCCCTTAACTTTTCAAAGTATGTATTAAAAAAAATTTATGACAGTGATATGAAAGGCAAAACGTAGGAAAAATAAACACTGCTTTTGGACAATGATAGTACTTATGCTATGATTTAAAGCCCGATTTTATAGTTTCATAGAAACTAAACTCTTATTCACTTTCCACTCACTTCTATTATTATCAATCAGATTTTTACCTGTAAATAAGGTACCAATCTAATGTGCTCTATCAGCAGAAAACACGGGGCTCCAGATAAAGCAAATTCTCTTTTACTAAATTTTAGTTTTACAACTAGGAGTCCCTACCATATTAATTTATTTTTTGAGTTTGTTATAAAGTGTGGCTGTTTATAGAATATGGAAAGAGACTTCCCTTAAATACTTAGCTTTTGAAGAATGGTCACTTTGTATACCCCATAAAACAAATCATTGACGAACTGCTCCTAAACCCAAAAGAACCATTTATTATTAATGACAAATTCTCTCTCTCTCTCTCACACACACACACACACACACACACACACACACACACACACACACTCCTCCCAAATGTATTAATGGTGTCTACTCAAAAATAAAGTGATAGGTATTATGGATAAATGGTATCTAAATTAGAACTACAGACTGTCATGTTTCTGTTGTTCGGGCAGAGGAAAAACATAATTTTCTTTAATGAAAGGACAAATGAATTAATACAATAGTAATAATATGTGTCATAATAGTCATATAAAACAGAGATCATTTCTGTTTTCATTCTTAGTTCTCCCAAATGCAAAAATTTGCTCTCACAGGTCTCTGGATCGAACCATTTTGCTTAAAAAAAAAATACTACCAAGAAATTTTGAGCAAGTAAATAAACCTTGAAAATGCTGCCCAGCCATGACATCTCAAACAGAAACTTTATCCCACAGGTTCACTTTTTCTTAAAGTGATGCAGTATAACTAATCAATGATGACTTGCTTTCAATTAGTATTTGTTAAATAAATGAGTGACTAGAGAAATGAGAAATAAGTGGAGAAATAAAACAGCACAGGAGTATCCATCTAAAATCTATGGAAGAAGTAATCTATTCTTAGACTGGTTTTAAGTAAGTCTTTTAACATCTATGTTTTGTGTATATATTTCCTACATCTGACAAAAATAATTTCCCAAATTTGGGTGTTCTATGTTTTTCTTGAAGAGCTATTATAGGAAAAAGATAACCCTGACTGATGATAATCAATGAATGAAAAAACTGTTTTACTTTATGCAATTGTGCTTTTCTCTATAAATTAATAGCATATCCTTGTATAATAACAAGTGGCACGTGATTATTAATTGTGAATTCCAAGGTTAAGAAGCTTTGACTTTGCCTGCAAGAATACTGAGACACTTCACTATGCTCAGACGTTTAGCAAACAGACCACTTGCTTTCATCCACACTGAGTCTGTCACTTGACTTTTGACCTTTCATTTGGCACTGTCCTGTCATTTCTTTGGTTTTGCAAATTTTAGCTTCTCACTTGACCTCTCAACTGTGACCTTTCACTTGACCTGTGATCTCATAAATTCTGAAATCTCATACATATAATTGGGGAACAAATAAACAAAACATCTGGATGAAGCTCCTCCTGAATTAAGTCTGAGGAGATGAAACATAGAACCAAATGCTTTAAGACTTCAGTAAGCAATGTAATATCCACCAGGATGATATGTGACTAGTACAAAATAACTTTTTAAGAAATGACTATGATACATCATATTGTTATAAAATATTTCACAACAGTAAAACTAAAAGCAAAAGGTTCAGAATTAGCTTCCATGAGACTATTTTTCTGGTCTAATCACATTTTAGAAAAAAATCTGATTACTCCAATTAAAAATGAAATATCTTTAATGTACTATTGAATTTTATCTCTTATTATTCATGCACAGGAGTCAGAGCTATTGCCATCTCCAGTACCAAAAGATTTTACCCAGATAAAGAGTGCATAACTCATTATAATATTCAACATAAAATTGGGTATATTGTAAGTGGTGTTTGGTCATCCTTTGTCCTTCATTCTGCATAATACTGTTTCATTATCTTTGTACCACTAATCACCATCCAAAATAATCTTAATTGATACACCATCTGTCTCTTCTCACTAGAATATAAGTTTTATGAGGACAAGAAATTTGTCTGCTAAAGTATTGAGTTCCCATTAGCAAAAAGAATACCTGGCACTTTCTGGTTGTTGAATATTTGTTGAACAAACAAAAGAATGTCAACCATAAATGCAAGTGTCCTCCCTAAACATCACTTCACATAATTACACAAAGCAGAAGTCTAAAGTAAATCTAACCAGTTAATTTTAAAGTTATATAGCTCACCCATGTGTTTTAAAGTCCAGCATCCTTTGAAATTTATCCTGGGCTTTTCAATATTGGCACCTTATTTTACTTTTATTAATCTACCACCAAGGTATTTTTTTCCTACAAAAACAAAACTTCCTCAAAAAATCTCTGAAATTAATAAATGCTGATAAGTATCCTTAACTGTTATCTCTTGTATGCATTTAAGATTTGCCACACCTCTTGCTAATTAGAAGATAGTCATGCTTCTTTCATTAGGTGTATAGATTCATATATAGCATTAGGAAACTAGACTTAGAGTGATCTGAAAAGAGTTATGAAACATTAGAGATTATCAATTTTAATGCTTTGCTACCTGCAATGACCACAAAAATTGTACACTTAGGCATATTTCAGCTAAAACTTACTTCAGATAACTATAAGGAAAACCCAAACAAAGCCTCAAAACAAAACAAAAAACAGTCAAAAGGTACCACTGAACAAAATACTAATAATTACTAAATAAAACAATTTGGAGGCAATATCTTTCAAAATTTTAGCTAGACTATCCCCTGGACTTTGTAACAAAAATGTGCTTAAGACCTAAAGCTGACCCAGTAAAGCAAGTCTGAATAGAAAGTCAACTTTCTCTTAAATAAGATCTTCTATAGAATCCAATTAAGGAAATTTCAGTTTGCATACTAAAAAAGAAACAAGTGAGTCTCATAATGGTAGAATAACATCTATAACTATTAACATCCATGATTGAGTCATTTAACAAAAGATTACAAAATGCATGTATACCAAAATGTAATATGATTGACCCTATAAAATTTAACACCAAATACATACCAAGAATGTCTCCTGCGTATTTAAATTGTATTTGAATATATTAGATCTTTACAATAACATATATGTAATAAGAATCTATAATAATAGATTAATAATAAGTTTTTTCGAATGTAGAATCATTCTCACCTTTTATGGGTCCCAAAATGCTGAAAGAGATGTTAAGAAATGTGAATTGCTGTAAAAGTAAAATTTAAACTAATCACAAAACCAGAATTTTCTAACTTCCTCAAGCTAAGTTGAGTAAATGGTCCAAAGTTTGGCTGAAGTTTGAGGTTCTTTCTTGTTTAATCCAAAGCAGTTCATTTTTCCTTAAAGGTAATCAAAATAGTCAGACATGGTACAAATCATTTTGTTGGAGAAGAATTATGTCTGTGGTTTATTTAAATAATGTAATACCAATAAGGGAAACTTTAAAGAATATAGAGTACTCAAAATATATAGAGAAATAAAAATGGCAAAACAAAAATATAAAAGAAAATTAAGTGCAGGAATTATTTTGTAGATACCACTGATATATTGGTCATAACTAACAATATAATATATAGAGAATAAAATCTAAGTAATAACTATCAAAAGGAATAGCTCCAAAAGTTCACCTTGAGGGAAAACTATTAACTATTTATGAATATAACTAAAATATATTATAATCAGTATTTCAATAAGAAGTTCTAGAATTTCAGATAAAAACTGAAATGGAAACTTAAGGAGATGTTCAAAATGTTTATGCCCTAATAAATAAATTAGCAAACTTACTATTTCCGAGACATATTCTACCTTAATTAATCTCTTAATGTAATCTAATAAATGGTATTTTTCCAAATAAGTAAATAGTAGAAACACCAGCTATATGTAAAGAATTACTGGGAAATTAATAACAGAAACAGTTGTGGGTTCTGTAAAGGGCAATATCGAAATTTTAAGGAGAAAAAGGACAGAGTATCTAAATCTATTGTGTTGATGTAACAAAGCCCTGACTTAAAAGAAAAGCAAGATTTGCTAGTTTTAACTTATGCTTTAGGTAGGAGCTTTTTACTACAAGAATTCAACTGCTGAAGTTCATTTCCTGTCTTTAATTCTAAACGAGCAATTTGCTGATAATTTCCTGTCTACATTTTCATAAAGTAGAAAGAACATGACTGGTTAAGCTTAATGTTTCAATAACCAAATAAACTTCTGCAAGCATGGTTTAGGAAATTGGACAACTATCTAGAAACTAGCTTTCTTATTGTATGATGCCTGAAAACTGTTTATCTCCCCCAAATGTTTGGAAATATTCTGAAGGCCTTTGTGATTGCCTCTCTGACCCCAGACAAATAGAGCACCATTGCTTTGCCTCAGTGGGCCCAGAGCAATTAAAGTCAAAAGGGTATGAATCCCCCTGAACTCTGAGCTGTTTCAACATCGATGAGGAAGAAATGACCTCTGGCTTGGTTTCAGCCTACTGCCCCCTCACCACCACCACCATCTTTATGCCCAAAGCAGAAATTTGCTTAGCATGAACATTTTATAGACTATGCCTTTGGGTTCATAATTATCAGCATTTTGGGTCAAAATTAAACTAGCACATCACTAAAAGGGACCCATCTGAAATCTAAATTAAGTTGTCAATTAAAGATGAATAATGACTTGTTATTATTGCCTTAAAATGAGGCACCCTCTTTGTCCTGTTGAGATCCCAAACATCTTCCATCCGAAACCTATTACAGCATCTGCAGAAGTAGATCTTAGGAAGTATGTACTATTTCTAAGGCTCCGGATGAAGAGGGCACAATCCAAAAAAAAACCATGAGATGTGGGGACAATTGAAAAAAAAAACTTTAATAAATGCCAGTTTGTGCCACTACCCACCTCCAGGTGCCAGCCAGGGGTAGGAAAGGAGTCAAATACTAATTACAAAGGGAAATTTTACTAGACAGATTTAAGGGGAACAGATGAGCCCAAATCTCCCTTTTTATTCTCTACTGTACACTTACCTAATGCTTTTTCCTGTGAGAAAGGCTTAAACAGTAAGCACAAATAGCACAATGAAATTGTCATACTCTCTCAGCATGGACCTGGATTATTTCAGCCACCAGCAATGTGAGTAGCTGCAGGTGTTGCACTAAATAAAGTAATATAAAGTGTCTAAATTGTAACAGTGGAAGTACTGTTTCAAGACCCTTGTCTGCTTTTTATTAATAGTCAGATTCCTTCCTATCAGCAGCCACAACTACCTTTAGCCTATTATTCAACAACAATATTTTGATAGGCAAAGATCTATTAAAAACCACTGTTGATATTTTGTGACCATAGTCATTTCGGAGTTGAATAAGCGTTCAATCTTCTCACAGAAGGGGAGAACGTAAACTTGTGATTCAGGAAAAGAGGAAACCAGGGGTTACAAAGGTGGAGAGGCCAAGTAGAATGAAACAGACCCCCTCCATCAAGTAAAAAACTTGGCAGGATAACTAGAAACAGACCAACCCTAAATCTTTGGGTTCATGAGCTCTTAGTAACATAATTAACTGAAATAAAACTAATATTCCAGTGTTAAGTTTCACCTTAACATACATCAGCAGTTATAAGTAATAACACCAGGTATATAAAGAATTATAATCAGAAAGTATTCATTTTGTGTACAGACTGTACTTTAAGGTAAGGGGAAACATTCCTTAACACATTAGTGTAATTTCTAAAAGGGAGAAAAATTATCTACACAAAGAGAATTGTCAAGTTTCCCTCACTCTGTCTATCAAGAAGCATTACTTTGGGGGAAGGTGTGCTGATCAGTTATTAGAAGTTTCTCATAAGAGCAGAGAGCCCCCAATCTCCAAAGCATTTGCTCTTGGGAAAAGCAGCACTAATACCTAAGGAAAAAAATGTTGACCAGGAAATGTTTGACCAATGTTGCATCACAAGATATCAAAAGAATTTCACTTGGGCTACTTCAGTGAATCAAGTCAGGACATTCCGGACTTTTTAACAGTCCCTGAGTTTCTACTAAGTGACTATTTTTTTAAAAAAAAAACAATTAGTGATCCTGAAATTTTTTTCTGTTAAGTTTCTGATGTGTGAAATAAAGATCTTCTTCTAGAAAGCCATGTAAAAAAAAAAGTATTAGCGCTGAGAGAGTAGATAAACAACATTAGGGATCTGTGAATAGCATTCAGGAAATTCCATTTATCTGATGAGCTGTTGGCTAACTGTGCAGTGTTTCATATGTCACCAGCTAACTAAAGCTCCCCATTGTGTATACAGATTTCTTTTTAAAGACGTTTTTAATGTCGTTTTGCACATCAGGAGATAGTTTATTTGGAAGTCACTGGCAGACCCAAGGAAGGGTTCCTCTTCCTTTTTCTTTTCTGTTTTAATTGATGTCCATTTGCACCCCTGCACAGTAACTCCCCAAATCCCTCACTCAGGATCCCTGTCATAGGACTGCCTGCGGCAATCAGCCATGGCTTCTTTGTGAACAAGCTTTCTTTTAACACTTAAAGCCAGGGATGATTTAACAGAAAGTGTCTCAAGTCGGTGAGCTACAGCCCCCTTAGACTCTACCCAAACAAAGCTACTAATGTGTGGTCAGTTTCTTGGCAACTCCACTCTGGGCTGATAACACTCCTGCCTGCTATTCTCCAAGGAGCCGCCTGCTGGAAGACTGCTCGGAACCTCATCCCCTCGCTGCTCCTGATGCGGGCGATCCTCCGACTGCTCGGCGCCAACCACAACATGCTACCCACCGTGAGAGAGCAGGACGCGGGCTGCTCTAGTCAGGACTTATCGTCTATCATACTGATTGACGAAACCAAGAGTGAGCAGAAAAAATAAACATGAACAGAGGCTGCAGTGTATGGGCCAGTCAGCTGGGAGTTTTAGTATTTGGCCTTGGTGATCCTACTCTCATGGTAGGTTATCTTTTCCTTGTGCTATCATTTATCATAACTTTGAGGGCCAGGGAGAGAAACAAACCTACAATTTTTCTATTGGTTACATTCATTAGACTGGTTTCTTTTCTTTTCTTTCACCCCCCACCCCTTAGCACTCCTTCCTTTGCCCCCACCCCATAATCATCCCATCCCTTCCACAGTAGTCCCTAAAGAATGGTGAAATTAAATCTAAACACAGTTCTCCCCTTTTACTCCTCGTCCAGTATAGATCATTGCAAGTAATTAACCCGTGTGATTCCATCAAATCCAGAATGCAAACCTACATGTTAACTTACTTAAGTCAGCCCCCCATAATAAATCTGCCTCTATAGCAGCTAAACTCAATGAAGATCCTGGATGTTGTTCAGTTATTTGGATTCCTAACATCTTCTTCCTAAATAATGGCACTTGACTTTTTTTCCGGCACAAACCATGTTTTGTATTGGCCTTGACAGCCACTATAAAGTACTCCCCCAAGTGTCAGGAACAAAGATGATTTGTATGTGGCTTGCAGTCTTCCAGTGTCTAATAGCTTTCTCATTCCAACCCAGAAACATGGAACACAGGGCAGCTGGTTAAAGCTGATACAAGCATTTCTTCTCTCAGCAGGCTATTCTTGCATAACCATTTATTTTGCAGAGTTTTAAAGTGCCTGAAGGATTTAATTATGTACATAGACAACCCCTATAAACTCTATTCTAGGGTTTTTATTGACTTTTGTGCTGGGCAGCTCTTAGGCATTTCAATTAAGTGTTTTTATAAGAAAAACTACAATATTGTAAAAAAAATTCTTTATAGATACTTCTAAACAGTTTTTTCCCCTCTGATTGAATAAACTCTATTTAATTGACCAAAAAATATATATATCCAGGTTAATTCAAGGTTTAGTTTTTCCACTTTGGGAAAAATGGAGGGTTTGAATCCCACACAGGTTTGTGAAAATGGACCTGCCAATATCAGTGAAGGGACAAGGGGAGTGGGAGGCAGACAAGAGTACTTTGTAACATACTCTGAAAAGTCACAAGGCTACCTGTTACTGGGGAGTTTACTTAAACTCATAAGGGCAAAAACCTAAATGCAAAATTTTACATGTTCCACTTAACAAGTGCAGAATAATAAATTACCAGATTCATTTGGAGCACCCGCCTGACAGGTCTAGCCCTCAAAAGTCTCCAGGAGACCCCAAAGCCGCCTTTGTCTGCCTTCTTCAATTGCAGGGCTCAAGTATTTACAAGGCTTCTGCAAACCTGCCTTCATTATGATGTGGGATATTTCAGTCCCAGCAGGTGGCCAACAGGAGACCAGACCTGCCCGTGAAATATGTAATACTTTTTTCATATACTTTAACCAGAAATGCGCCCCTCCACGACTCTCCTAACTGTTCTAATTTCCCTTTCTCCTCTTAATCTCCTCAGCAAGCCATGAGCTTGCATTAAAATCTACCTAAAACATTTCACCCACAGGCAATGTAATTCTGAAACAAGCAACCAACATTTCACAGCTCTGGAGTAATAGATTAATTTGAACCTAATGTTGCCGTCGTTTACTGCTCCAAATGTTCTGGTGTAGACATAGCCTCAAGGCATGGTGTTGTGGCATGCACAACTTTGGGAGCCGGAGCTACAGTTGGCTTAACATCTGTGCATCACATTTGCCATGTGCCTCATTATCCTGCACCCCACTGTGCCTACCTGTCCCCCTCAGCTTCTCAGCCACAGGCGATCCAATTTTTCCCCCTCCAACTAAGAATCTTTGTTCTCCTTCTCACTTACTAAATTTTTGCGAGACCTCTGCACCCAAGCCGTAGGGATTCCATCCATGTGAACAACCCAGGCCCCTTAGATTCTTAATTCTCCATTAGGAAGAGGAAAATCACAGCATTAAGTTTCTGACATGCCACTGCATAAATTGTGCCCTTTGCGGAATCTACTAGAGTCTGTGACCAAACACAGGAGTGTGTAATAAAGCATGGCATTGTTGGTTTTGACTTTAACAAGTTTGGTCGGTTTTAATTATCTATAAGCAAAGAAAGAGTAACTTCCAATTCCAGATTTAAGAGAGATAAAAAAAAATTCACAGAAACAAAAGATTGTCACATCAAAAATTAAAACCAAGGTTCTTGAGCTATTTAAAAAGTTAGCATTTCAAAGCCTATTGCCACAAATAGTTGATATATACATCCCCCCAAAACACACACACACACACACACACACACACACACACACACACACGGTTTTAAAAATATATGTAGTAATCAGGCAAGCAGCTGCTTAAATTTTAATCCTGCTTAAACACTAAAAGAATCGTATGACTCCTTTATTGGTTTTCCATTGGAAGTGTTTGGGGTACCCATTTAATAAGAGACAGAATAAAGATTTAGCCCCGCCAAAATAATTTAAAATATGCAAAACTTAACTAATAGCTGTTACTGTTATAGAGTTTAGGTTATTATTATTAATAACCTAATAGAGTTTACTCTACCCAAACAAATAATAATAATAATAATAACATCAATAATGAAATATGTAAAAAGCAACAGAACTGCCACTGTGGGGTTTGAATGTAGAAAAGCCATCGTCCTTGCCACAAGACAGAAGAAAAAATTCCAACCAGAGGAGTTAGCCTCCAAAAGACTAAAGCTACGAATAAAGAAATGTGAAAACATTAACTACATACTAGGGGCCCAGTGCATGAATTCATGCACCTTGATAGGAACTGTGGGCCGCAAGGCTACAGTGGGCACAGGGGCGGGTCTTGGCCCATCCTCTGTGCCCCTGCCTGGCCCCTCCTGCAGTGGCCCCAGGTCCCCTCTGTACCTGCAGCCCTGCTCCCGCTCCCAAAGCTCCCATGCACTGATGGCACCAGTCCCACTCACACCCCCTGACAATGTGGGGCATTGGGGCGGCTCCAGCAGTGGGTGTGAGTGGGACCAGTGCTGGCACCAGGTGTGAGCATGACCGGGTGGGCCCGTAGTGTTTGGAAGCAAAGAATTTTCAGTAACTACCAGAGGCTCGCCCCAATGACAGCAACCGGTGCCCCGCCTTGGTCTGGCACCCCTGCTCAACTGCTCCACCATCCCACCGTGGCCAACGCCCACCATGTTCCCTGCACAGCACCTGGTGGTCAGCACATGTCACAGTGACAGGTTGTCCGGTTGTACTGCCGTTCGGTCTATTTGCATATTAGCCTTTTATTATATAGGAGTAGAGGCCCGGTGCACAAAAATTTGTGCACTTGTGGGTAGGAGGTCCCTCAGCCCGGCCTGCACCCTCT
>NW_006291010.1:942502-950709 GCF_000327345.1 Myotis davidii
CCAGCTCTGAGGCCCAGCTCCAGCTCTGAGGCTGTGGCTGGCTGAAAGCAGGTATCTGGGTTTGTTTAGCTTTTATAATTGAAACATTGTTGCTTCTGGATCTCAGAGCTGGGCCGCGTCAGAGCGGGAACCTTGGCTTTCTCCATCACTGGAGCAAGCAAGCCTCCTGTTTGCTTCAGCTGCCTGGCTGCTGGCCGCCATCTTGGTTGGCAGTTAATTTGCATATCCTGCTGATTAGCCAATGGGAAGTATGTCGGAGGTACGGTTAATTATCATGTTTGTCTATTATTAGATAGAATTACATTTGACAAGCTGGATTAATACAGTAGTCAACACATAAGAAAGATGGCTTAGTGCTCTTCAATTATTTACTAGGGTGATAGGAAACAAACTCACTGTGGGTGATAGGAAATTAATTCATTTTAAATAGCCACTTTCATAGAACTAATAATTAAAAGATGGATTCAGACAATTCCTACAACTCAGATTTTTAATCCCTAGATGAGAACAAAATTGAGGTCTTGGAAGAGAATTTTTTGATGCCTTCCCCAAGTAGAAATACTCTGTTCTCTAGAAATTGTATTGGATTTCCACACTTCCCCACATAATCCTCAAAATCTACACACTACAGAGCACTGAGTCTTGCACATTTCATCCTATGCTTGAATTAATTTATCCTATATGGAATTTGTTACCTTTACAATAAAAAAAGTCGCCATTCATTATTGAGAGTGGACAGATGGAACATGTTCAACGTAAGACATCAGTACGAAGCGAGGGAAAAACTTATAATCCACGTGGCACAGCCTTCTCCATCTGGTAGTTCCCAGCTTCTCTGCCAAGACGTGTGTGGGGTGTTTTTTTTTTTTTCTCAAATAAAAGTGAACATTTCTTTTTGGAGTTAATGGAACATTCTTAGATATTGACCCTTAGCCTGATTTATAGATAATAAGCAACCCTACAAATAAAATGTGATATTTTCCAAAGGTAATCCATATCATAGGGGAAGGTTTTGAACCTAACTGGAGAAAAATTAGAAACACTATTTATAGAAAAGCATTTTCAGATAAACAAAATAGTTTTTGCTTTGGTGAATCATGGAGGCTGTTGATGCCTGATATGGAAGAGAAGAGGATTGGTACAAGCAAACCATAGTTGTTACATGATCACTTTACTAAGATGCTGCAGACAAACTGGTTACTCTTTGAAATATGTTAAATCCTCTCATGTCTCTATAAAATTTATGTAAATAATCCCACCTCTGAAACAGTGCATATGCACTTTTCTTGTGTTTACCTCTCCTCCAATGTGTCTGCTTCTTGTTTCTTTTCATTAAGCTAATTCATTATATGAAAGACACTGACCAGTTCTTTGTTTATTAGCACAGTAACTCCAGGCCCTTTGAATAATATTAGGAAACATGCACCCATTTTTCTAGCAGAAGCCTACCATATCAAAAGATCCTGTAGGGGAAAAAGCTAACTGTCTAATTCTTGTATTCAGAAATTAACAAAGCACTTTAATGTAACAATGTAATTTATTTCAAATTTACTCCTTAAAAATTTTTGAAAAGTGATAGCAATTTAAACAATAAACATTTATTAAACCCTATGTGCTTAATAGTCTATAGCACTTTTGACAATGAGAAAATTTTTTTTAGAACTCAAACCTCATTTAAATATATAAAAGCCCAGCAACCAGAATGGCAGAATGACCAGAATGACCAGTGGCTATAATGCACACTGCAGCATCCAACCAGCCTGATCCAGGCCCCGATCGGCCCTCCCACCCTGCCCAGCCTGGCCCCCGATCAGCCCCCAACACCCTGATCAGGGGCGGGGCCGTCCAGCCAACTGCCCATGGCCCCTCCCCCCGTGCCAGCCCAGCCTGATGGGCCCCCATCAGGGCGGGCCAGCTGGACTCCACCCATGTGTGAATTTGTGCACTGGGCCTCTAGTTGATATATATTTAAACTTTATTTTTTGGGCTACACAGTAATTTCTTCCAAATTACTTTGTTAAAACTTGATAGAATTCAATTAAACTGGAGCTTGGGTCAATATGATACCAGCTAAGTAGGTGACTTTTACCAGTTGCTCTACCTAGCTGCTCAATTTCTTCTTCTCTAAAAGAATTATTATGATGCCTACATCAAATGATCATGAAGATTAAGTAAGATAGTATATCTAAGAGGGTAATGAAGTACCTGCCACAGCATAAAAACAATGTATTAGCTATTACTATTTTTATTATGTATGCATTTAGAATTTGTTATTGTTGTGTCCCATTAAAACTTTATTTACAAAAACATGTGGTAGAGTAGATTTGGTCTATGGACCATAGGTTGCTGATCTGGCAATCAGAACTTTGGACAAACTTTAAAACATATAACATCATTAGAATCACATTAGAATTATCTACAGAAATTATTCCAAACGAACTAATGTGAATGTACAGGAGTAATTCTAATGTGTAGCCAGAAATGAGAACATCTGATGAAGATGTCAAAATTCAGCAAATCGGTGGCCCCCTAAATGCTCTGCTTTGCCTTCTTCATTGGTATCTTCCTGCAGCAAAGCCTAACTAGTGATTCACATATAGTTGATTTGCAATTATCAAATAAAATAGAAAACTGCTAAATCTGTGTCTCAGTGCACATTGTATAAATTCTTAGCCTAAGAGTCAAGTTTCTATACGTGGTACAACATGTTCACGGATGCATTTCTGTGCATTGTTCTGGGAAGTGCAGTATTTGGAGATAGGGTCTCTAAAAGTGATTATGCTAAAATGAGGCCATTAGCATGGGCCCGAATCCAATGTGACTGGTTCCTCAAGAGCAGAGAAAATTTGGACACACAGAAAGAAACTAGGGGTGCACAGAGAAAAGGTCACGTGAGGACACAGGGAGAAGGTGACCACCAGCAAGCCAAGGAGAGAGGCTTTAGATGAAAGCAAACTTGCCAACACCTTGATCATGAATATTTGAGCCTTCAGAACTGTGAGAAAATAAAATTCTGCTGTTTAAGCCAAGCAGTGTTGGTATTTTGTGATAGTAGCCCTCACAAATAAATTGATGCAAATATATTCATGTCCCCATTCATTGACCCATCCATAGGTAGGGTTCCAGGTTACCCCTCTCTCCTAACATAATCTACAATGTATCATTATTTATTTATATGTCTGCAAGGCCACAAAACTGAGATTTCTTAGGCTAGCAACTAATTTAGCCTTGTCCATCTACCACTTACCATTACCTGACACAATAGATTGAGTGAGTGAGTGAGTGAGTGAGTGAATAAATAAATGAATGAGCGAACACCTAAATAGTTACCAAATCAAATGAATGACTATCAGTACTTATAAAAATGGAAGAGAAACTACCATAATAGAACTGTTTCCGGCTGCATGAAAATCATCCCTACATCTGACCTGTAGTGCCACCAACCAGTGCTATACTGATGAACAAAACCCAAAGACATAAATGAATGTCCAAAGAAAGGACAGAATAATATACAACTCTACAATCTCTGAACTACTATGAGCAATTAAATTAATAAAATCTACAAATAATCTTTGCTTAAGATTTGAACATACCCCCTGGCTTTCTGCCCAAGGCAGAGATATGTTCACACTAATTCAGGCCCATCTGTATCCTTTCTACTTTGAGGACTGCAAAAGTGTTGCTGAGATTAGAAAATCCAGCCTGAGATGGCAACCAGCTCTTTAAAACTTTGTTCCTTAAAACTCTGTGTTTAAATAAAGTTTTATGGTAATAAAATGTGAAAGAATCTGGATTGCATTGGTATGAAATTATGGAATTATTGATAAGCAATAATATTTGGGCACGGGGACTTAGAACATAGTTTGAAGCTGAGCATGGGCCTTAGAAGCCACCCCAGTATTATGGGCATTTAATATCACTCATTCATGGCACAGAAGCCAGAGCTGGCCCCCATTGGTGATGAAACAATGGGAATTTAGGGGAGCCAGCCAATTTAAATTTCACTCTCTCCCTTTATATAATTGAATGAAACCGAGGTTACAGAGCCTATTTCAGAATTTTAAAAAATACAATAAAATGGTGTGAGGAGCCATCTCATTTTTATTGGTGCTTACATTCTGCATATGATTAAGCACAAACTTGCAAAGAATTAGCCACTCCACCAACCCAATGGATCTTGCAGGAGCCCGGAGTGTTTTGAAGGGAAATGGGGGTTGGGGGGTGACCTGAAGCCCACTCCCTTGGGTCAGTGCATGCTGGGAGGGGAAATGAGCTACAGAGCAGACAATTTTCAGCTTCAGTGGTTTTACTTTCTTTACCAGGCCTCGCGAAAACACACTGACAAAACAAAGGACACAAAATTAATGACCCATGCATTCTGTCAATTGACTCTTAGTAGCAGTGGCCAATTCACCTTAATTTTTTTGTTCGCATTGAACATGTAGCCCAAGGCATTGGTTAAGGTTCACTTAAGAATTCTTCAAAGGCATCACTTGGTTTTCATTAATTTGTTAACTGTAACTTCTCCTTTCTGCTGAGGAACCCACAAACCAAGGGAAGGCCTTTCTGCAAAATGAAAGAGCCAAATGCAAATGTTTCGACCAACCAGCCCTTCTTTTTCCTTTAGAGCAACCAGTTATCATCGTGAATATTAGAGTTAATTATATCCAGCACTTAAACTTTATTTAAACCTTCTGATTTTGTCAGAAACCCAAGTATTGACTCTAAGATATTGTAAAGGAATAGGTAATACTGTAGCTCATTATTTCTGAGTAATTATATCCTAATTATTCTTGTGGTCTTTAAGAAATAAATTTTTATGAAATCTAACTTGAGTATTCATGAAATATGGCCAACTAAATAAAATTTAAGAACTGATTAAAGGCAATGAGGATTCAAAAATATAGAATGTATAAATGTAACTTAGTACTTACATATCTGTAAAAAGACTATAATACCTTTAAGACACTCCACATTGAAATTTACTTTCACTTATTAGCCCACAGTAGACACAGATATTAGAGTAAATTTTCCTATGTGCTCAAATGTTACAAAAAAGGTTCACCTCCACGAATATCTTTTTTCCTAAAATTGCAAAAAAGTTCAAGAGTTTTACAAGAATACATAAGTTATGAATACTGAGGCACTAATTGCAGGATCTGAGTTTTCTTTATCAAATTTGAAACCAGAATATAGGACGAGGCAACAGTTGCTTTGAAGCCTTGCAGGAAGTTGGTAGTTTCAACATTTCTGTTCATTCAAGATATATATATATATTAAGACAGTTCTAAGTGTGAAGGAGTCTACCATGAGACCATTTGGTAGTTTTTAGCAAAGGAAACAGATCCTATGAAGCAAATGTACCATTCCTTTCTATGAGCTTCTCAGACAGTTATAAAATATGATAGCAATGTTTGGTTGGTACAACTTCATGTTGGTTGCATGTGTCAGCATTTCCATTACAACCCCTTGACTTCCAAGGTTTTATAATTCAGCTGTGAAAAGTTGCCTTAGAAAGAAAGTTGGCAAGGCAGTCCTAGCCAGGGAGTTTATCAAATTGAACAAATCTTTGTTTAGCTATCTCTCAGTTCTGTGAGCCAAGGTCTACTCCCAGTTAGACATGCCAAACTCACAATGACTTCGATGCCAGAGAGAGGTTTTTCCTCTCCCTTTAAATTCACTCCACAAGAGCTTCTCTCATTCTTGTTTCAGAAGCCGCCAGGATCCAGCTCATATCCTGTGTAACCCAGTGGGAGAGGAGCCACATCATATGTAACCCTGTAGGACATATGAATCGAGTCTTGGCCAAGTGTCTCCAGCATGAAATGTGGACAGCCCTACAGAGAAACTTGGAACTTTTGAATATGTGTATAATTAAAATGCAGGCATATCATACTACTGCTTGAAAAGTGAACTGGTGCTCATTTATTAAAAGCCTTGTTGACTGTGGGAGCAAGTATATGTTTCAGGGGAGTTCTAATTACTCAGAATATGAACTTACTCCTACATTATCTTGGAAGAAACAGAGGAGGGAAAAGGCAATACAAACTGTGCACATCATTTATTGAATACCTGTTGTATAATCTTTGACATAGATTTATTTTATTGATATTATAATGTTGGAAATTTCTATAAACTGTTCTTGATCAGAAATGTGTATATAGCAGTTTTAATCACATATAAAATTGTACTACTTCTAAGCATAAAAGGAACTTAGAAGAGACAGTTCTGGATAAGGAATTTAGAAGAGACAACTCTGAACTATGATTTTAAAGTCATAGTTCATTTTAAAACCCTGTTTATTAAAATACTTTGTAAAATATTTATTCATACATGCAATGAAGCTTATCTAAAATTATTATTTAGATACACTAGCCTAGTATCTTTAACACATCAGAACGCAGATCAGACAAAAAATTATTCACTAAATGAGTTGTAAGTTTGAAAGAGGAGTGAAGATATACATATAGATACATATACATATACATCTAAATGCTAGGCATCAAAAGAGAAGAACAGGAAAGGTATTTTGGTAGATCAAAAAGTAGAGATTTATAAGATATGTCTAAGTGTACATTAATATTAATAAATCTGTACTATAATATAGTAAAAATATTTAAATATAGTAACATTTAAATATTTAAATTTTATAAAATAAGTATAACATTTATAACTATAATGGATAGTCTTATAAATACTTAATTTGTATATTCAAATGTAACATCCATTGATTTAATAATATAGTCATGTCTCAGACCAATTCCCTCTTTATTAAAAGCCTACACTTAGAAGATTTGTTAACAAGTCTGTTAACAAAGTTTGGGACTATACATTTGCACTGTCGAGGGAGCTGGCATACAGAGCGCTAGAAAATACCACATTCAGGTGTTATCAATAGTTTTAGAAAGGCCAAGCCTCATCAAAAGGTTTTTGTAGACGGCAGACTAGCACATGGCTAAAGCCAGGCATGGTTTGGGTTTGTTCAATGTCTTAATCTATTCTCAAACTTTGGATTTGGCAAAACCAAACCACATTTTGCCCAGTACTTTCTCCCTTAATTTTTATGCCCATGTACATTTGCAATGAAATTTAATCCATATGTTTCTTACTTTTTTACACTTAACTCATCAAATATTTTTCTGTAAGAGCCATTGGACTTTTGAAAGTCTGTCTTTTTAAAACCAGGGGTTTTATAGCTTATCATTATTATTTTTTTACTAAATGTTTTTAACATCCCCCTCCCCTCAAAACAGGAAGTTGCATTCTGCCAAGCATAAGTGAATGTGAACATGAACAAAGTATGTTAATACATCGCCAAAAGGTTTAAATCTGGTTGGAAATTGTAACTTCAGGAAAGTGCCCACAATATTTTAAACACTGAATCTTTCCGCACCTAGACAGTGCCTGGTATAATTTAAATTTAAAATAATGAACTTTCCTAAAGCTAAGTAGTAAGGGGGCAAGAACTGTCTCTTCAGTATGCCATTAAAGGAATTCCCAGCAAGTCTATTTGTAAAATAAGCAACTAACATTTCTTTCTTTTCCCCTTGGGCTATTGTATTTCATTTCTAAATATTGTTTGGAACATACGCCAGAAAAAAATATACCAATTTACTAGGACCTTAAAGTTGCATATTTTCATAGTAGGAAGACATGTATTTATAGTTGATATATTTATTCAGAAAACTCTATTGCTTATGGGATACATCAATATATGCTTTATATTATTTTCTGCACTTATGTATTTGCAGAAAATTTTTCCCAGAATAAAATAAAAGCTGTGATAATTCTTATAATGGCTTAACATGACTTAATGCCCACATATAGACTCAACATAAACACATTTATAAAAGGAACCTTAATAAAGGAGTAATCAAACAACTTATCCTAATCATATTTTATACTTCTTTGTACCCCAACCATATTTAACACAGCTATACTCACGATAGCCGCTCATTACATTCTCATTGGATTAAGTTGAATTGAATCCAAGGGCACAAGTGATGGGTCATATTATGAGATCCAGAGGATAATGACACTGTGATTCTTATAAAATAGTGGATCAAATGGACAAATTCCTCAAAAAATACAATCTCCCAAAACTGTTTCAGGAAGGATCAGAAAACCTGAATAAGCCAATAACAACTGATGAAATAGAAGCAGAAATGAACAAACTTTCAGCAAACAAAAACCCAGGTCCTGATGCC
>NW_006291010.1:951708-1010143 GCF_000327345.1 Myotis davidii
TCTTTGAGTTCATCTAGTCCACCAGTTGCAAACCCAGGACCCACCGGTGTCCTTCATTCCTCACAATGCATGCCTGGCATTGCTGTGGGCAGACTGTGAAGCCAGAGACCACAGCTTCTGAAATATTCCAAAGGATCAGAATATACCAGAATAAAGGAAGCATGAGAGTTGAAACCTATTTGACCTCCCTGATAATCCTCCTCCTCCCAGGATAGATAACTTGCCCATAGTCACACAGCTACTCTCTCTTCACATTGCTTGCAATGGTTTTAGTATTTGACAAGAGAAACATTCCCATAAAATGGGAATATTTACAGCACCTCTGTTAAGATCTTGTATTGAAGATTAGAATATGATCTATGAAAAGCACTTAGAAACTGCCTAGTTCATGTTAGGTGCACTATTATATGTCTTAGCTAGTTTCATTGAGGGGGACCACATCTTAGTACCCTACATGTGATACATCCCAGTTTCTAGTATACAGCAGATGTTCCCAAAATGTCTGTTGATTAAAGAAATGGAGACATGCAGCTTCTGCCCCCAGGAGACAGACAAGCTGAGCCCCACACCTTAGGTTAGCTTGCATTGGAGAGAAAGGAAAGCTGATATCCACCGAGTGCCTGGGACACAAATCCAGCAGAGTGTCTATCTCAATTAATACACCACTATTGTGAACTGAGGAGTACTCCTTTTATACATTAGAAGCCTATTCAATGCTTCCTGATCAGATAACATCTCTAAACTGGCAAAAACAGACAGACTTGTGGACTTAGTTTATTTCTCTGTGCTTGTATTGCTGATCCTGAACACAAGGTATAGGGACCCTCTCATGGGGAGAACACAGGCAAAAGTAGACAAAACAAAGTGGCATGGCTCAGGGAAAGTCTCAATGATCAGTCGTTATGTATGTATGTATGTTTCCTCTTGAGGTAAATAAGCTAGAAGATGTAAAATTCTTTGATCTCCTTGGAAATAAGATGCTATTTTAGAAGCTCAAAATAATTGGATCTTAATTCATATGGTAGCACAGACTTTATTGGCCAAATTCATTACAATCATCTAGTGTTTCCATCAAAATCTTGTGCTGTTATGACAACCATGTTCAAGTACTGACTTCTGTATTGTGGCTTAAAGATGATAAATTTCCACTTTCAGAAGACATCCAGCTGGTGAGTCTCCTTCCACTGCCAAGATGATGTTCCACAATTTCCACATCTGCTTCAGCTCCCCTGTCACAGCCTCATTACTAATTTTGTTCTCCATTTGTTAAGAATTAAGAAAATTTTGTTTCCCTGGAGCAGACCATAATTGCACACCCAGGATAGATTTTTATTTATGAGTGGTTTCAAGTTATAGACGAGATGTGTTTGTACCTTACAGCCCTCCCCTGACTTTCTCAATGGTTTGATTTTATCACAAAATTTAGGTGATCTTAAAAAAAAAAATCCAAAGATACTTAACCCATTTTAAAAATTCATTCTCTACTAGAATTCTGTCAGAAAACTCTTCAAAAATACTTAGCCTCATCTAGTTTCAAATCAAACCAATATAAATAATGGGTAGAATTACTAACCTGCAGGGAATGTCATCCTAAATTTCCTGGCGCTGACTATGTAACCATAAGCATGACTGGTATATTTACTAGAGGCAGTATATACTGTATAAGGTTCCCTGAAAACTCATGTAACTAATGCAATATGATAACCACTAGGGTGCTACTGTGACGTAAAGGATATATTACAATTTTATCCAATTCAAACAAGAAAAAAAAATAGTTGACTTTAATGGCCCTGCCCTCTAAACAAATACATTGCCTGTTCTACTAAACTCAAAATTCAAGGTTATATATATGTTATCCTGAAATAAAAAATAATTCTATTGCATACACATTCCAGTACCAAGATATGATTTACTCTTTAATCAATTATTTATAACAGTCAACTCAAGGAATTAAGTGTTATGAATACCATGACTTTTTTATTGAGAGAATAAAAGGGAAAAAATAAACAGATTCAATAGCACAGATTTTCCAGGGTCCTAGCTTAGCAGAGCAGGCATAGTGACATCTTTTAATTTCCAAGATGCCAAGCTGCTGATTTTCCTGAAATAAGTCATAGGGCAGCAAGAGCCAGAGCTGAGCAAACAGAGACAGCTTCTCAGCAGGCTTTCCAGGAGATGGACAGCACAATATGATACTGAATGTTAGAAGAATGACTGTAAGTGGTCCAAAAATTAGAAGTCACTTGATTTCCCCCCCCCCAAAAAATGTTATAGTTGATTTTAAAAATTGAATTGAAATGATATTCATGATGGAAGGAAGGAACAAAGGAAAGGAGGGAGGGAGGAGAAGGGAGGAAGGGAGGGGGGAGGAGAAGAAAGAAAGAAAGAAAGAAAGAAGAAAGCCAGAGAAATATAAATAGCCTGGTATAAATGTACCTGGCCCTCAGCTAAGGCTACAATATACATTATAAACACCAAAGAGTGTCAAGAGCATTTTATGAAATTGGTCATCCCTTTCCACTCTGTGAGTAATACTTGGGAATGGGATAAAATAATAATAATGGTCTCTAGGGAATGTTGAGGAATGAGGTAATTTACATGTTTCTTCCAGAAACATTAAGTGTATCCTTCTCCTCTGCCAGGATAATTTTGAATTTCTGGCATCAAAGCTGAAATTCTCTACCAAAGTTGATCAATCTCCTGTTACCACTCTATGTTTATGTTGGGTAATAGTTTATTCTATGCAGTATTATACTGGGGCTAGTCAGCTAAGTAATCTTCAGGTTTTTATTCAAGACCTCATTGAAGAAAATCCCTGAACTCTGTGTAGACCAATTGTTGTGCAGTTTTAAGATTCTAATTCTTCTGATTTTGGTGTTATGGCAACTCAGCCAAGGAGGGTGAAATGATTACTTCTCTAGAGAAAGGCCTTGAATAATTAAGTTTAGTCCCTTCTCCCTTCCCTTTCTCCCTTCTATCACATAATATGTTGGACTTTTCTCAACCATCGTGTAAGACCAGGGAGCTGTGGGGAAGCTGCCTGAAATGTGTGGATGATTGGTTCTACTTTCTTTAAGATGTAACCTATTTCATAAGAAGGCAACTACCATGTGTAAGTAGAGGTAATGCATCTAAAAAAAGGATATTTCAGAAAACTCATGACAAATAAATTGTGATAGAATCATAGAAAGAATGTAAAACTGTAGTGGAGAGCTAGAAAGGACCTGAGAGTTTATTTACTTACAATCACTCTTTTTTCACTGCTTTGAAATTGGAGACAATGGAAGTAAGACAACTTGCCCAAATAATAGGTTATTTCCAATTGCTCATTTAAAAAAAAAAAAAAAAGATAAATCCATTGGTATCTTCATTTCTGTTCTCCTTCTAAAGTCTGCTAAAATGATTGCTGTATTAGACCAGAGATTAACCTCTCTTTTCTTCCTACTTCACCAAATCCTTCTTGGCTCCCTTCTCTGACCTTTGTGTTTCTGAGTTTGTCATTGTTGCTTTTGTTTTGTTTTGTTTTGTTTTGTTTTGTTTTGTTTTGTTTTGTTTTGGGTTGGATTGTACTAGCTCACCTCTTAAGGCGATACTCACCTCAGGGAATATTATATCTAACATCACTGAGCACACGCAAACCAATTTTCTGTGAATGGGGAGTAGTCAATATAGTTGTCATTCAAAGCCACTAAATCAAAATTTTGTCACAATGAATATAAGCACCTCCACTGCCCTGAAGAACTCTAAAACCTATCAAGTCACAGGGAGGTAAGACTACTTAAATGTTACCTATTATGACTGAAAGCAGGTATAAAAGTAGGGAAATGTCAATTAAACTCAAACTTTTTATTAGTTGGCTTTAATATATTTCTGTCTCTTTGTTTTTAGGTAATATTGGTTTCCTTGACACTTGGTCCACTAAATGTTTCATTTATATTGGTTCCAAAATTGGCTAAACTTATTCATCACATTCTAAAATTTTTCTTTTAAAAATAATATACCTAGTGACCAGAGATCTAAAGAATTTACTTTGGAACTAATAAATAAAATTCATCTGTTGCGATATGTTCATTTTCATTAAAAAGACATCAGTCTGCTCTGTGTTCCCATTAGAAATAGGACTTAATCTGTGACAGGCGTTTCTCATTTTCCAGTTATTCTCTAGGGAGTATACATTGGCATGCTGGCAATGATTTCTTTTGGCTCTGCATTGTGGTTGCAAATGGTGTCATTGTTCTTGGTTAAATCTGCGAAAAGTAAGCCTGCCCCTCTCATTTTTTTGGATTCACACTGAAGTCGCCTTCATGGCAACAACCAAATGAGTTTATCAGTCTCTATTCACTGCCCATACTCTGGCATGATCAAAGTCTGCTAAAATAGTTATGCACAAGCTTTGTTTCTCCCCCTGTTCAGTTTTTGGACTTGTCAAGGATGATAATACATGTTGAAACAAAATCTGGATTTTTCTATTTGTTGGTCAATAAGGGAGCTTTTGAGAGAAACAAGACAGGATAATATTTATCCTTCAATTTCCTTGCAGGCAGGAGAAACAGGTTTAGTTGTCGCTTGCTAATGAGATTGTCTCTGAATATTTTAAACTGCTTATCATACTTAGGACAGATGTTTAACACATTATTAGTAAAAAAAAAAAGATGGTGCTTACTGTGTTTCAAAATTTAGAGATTAGAGATTAGTGCCAATGATTCCAATGATAGGAGAAAGAAACAATGAAAAACATTCCATAATCACAGACTATATTTTCCCTAAGTAGTTTGTTCATTCCCTTTGGGATCCTAGTTGCATAATAACTTTTCCTCTCAAGTGTTTTCTTTACAAGTAGTGTAAACATGAGCAGCTTCCATCTGAAATATTAAATCCTAACTAAAGTGAAATAAATGTAATGTACATTATTGTAAGAGGCGAAGAGATGTCCAAGAAAGCAAAAATACTTTTCTTTTTGCTTTACTTAATAAATCTGAATTATTTTTCTTTGACTCTTATTTAGTAACAAATTTTACATGTATGGAAGACAGTGTTTATTGACTCATTGTGTACCATGTCAAATTACTGATGTAAGATATTCAAAGTTCAGTGTAGAGCCATAGTTAGCTTTCCCCTAATTGCATGTTACAGATTAAGAAACTTTAAAAGGAGGATGTATCAGTGGTGCAGTGTCTGTGGTTCCAACCATTAGCTGGGCAGTGTCCACCTTCATGGTTTTTATCCTTACACCAAAAAAACAACAAACAAACAATATAAACAAACAAAAAATCACAGAAGGTCACATTCATTGACAAAATACTGGCTCAACATCCCAGCTTTGATTATGAAGAGACAAGCTTAGTAGAATCAAGTACTCCTGAAATTAGGCATCCTAAATGGAGTCCCTTGCAAGTTCTGTTCTTTGCTTATCCGATATTTATGGAATGTCTGCCTTGTGTTGGGCCCTGACTTCAGTGCTCAGAACAAGTCAATGGACAGATGGGAGGAGAAACTTGCTACTCTCCAGGAGCTTCATTCTAATTTCTCATAGCAATAGCCTCAATTTTAAAAATGATAAGCCTTTGCCACTCTTGGCCAAGGGCTGCTGCTGACCAAAGGCATTTCAGTAATATCTTCTTTTTACAGCATCCTGGCACAAACTTTGGTATTTGATTGTCACAATGAAAAATAGGCCTTTGTGCCTAAAGTGCCTTTCTTGACCAACCACCTACCCAAATGGAAAAGCTCAAATCCTTCCTCTAGGAAGCCCTCTCAGATGCATCGTGCAAATCAATTTTATGTTACACAGATGCTTCTCAGATGGCAAGGAAAACAAATTCTCCAATTTTCCCATACCATATCAGTTCCTATCTTTAATCCCTTCACTCCCCAGCTCTGTGTGCACTGAGCTATAGTCAAGTGAGATGTAAACCAAGGTGATGGGTCACTCTAGCCTGACCACTTAAGAGTTGGCGATTCTTCTCCCATGTGCCCTTCCCCTCCCAGGATGCATCTGGATGCCTTGCATTACAATGGCAGCATCAAAGGAAACCTGGGCCCCTGAGCCCATTTCTGGAGAAAACCTCTGACCAACCAGTACTAAACACTGATTGAGCAAGACATATATTCTTGTTGTGAAGGCATGATATTTGGGGATTTTACTGTTGAGGCAACTGACATTAATTGCTGTGACTAATACAGTGACAGAGAAATGAATTTGTTTTGTTTTTGCCCCAAAGAGGCACCTCTTTTATGTAGGAGACAAAGAGTGACATTAAAGATACATCAAGTTGCTGCCACCTCTGCAAAGGCTGGGGCAGAAGTGAGCACAATACTCCTTTATCCCATATAATACTTCCTCTAGATTCCAAACAAGAAAACTAGTAAATTTGCCTTAAACGATAATCTGGGCTTTCATGAACCATTTGCTACTTTTTCCTCAAGATGAAGGGATTTCCTAGTCCTGTCACTGAAAAGTGACAAAGCAGAAGCTCCTTTATGTACATTTCTCTTTATATCATCTACAGGGCATTTCTTCACACACACACATAGAGTCTATTTTAAAACATTATTCTACTCATGAATAGGATGGTTGAAAAGATCCAATTAATTTTACCACTGAAATATTAAATAAAATTATAAGTTTGCTGCCTTAAAGTAAATACAAGTAATCAAAGATTAATCAAGATGGCTTATAATAACTAAAAACAGGACCCATTTGCTTGTATAATAATGTTATTCCCCT
This sequence comes from Myotis davidii, assembly GCF_000327345.1. Taxonomy (NCBI): domain Eukaryota; kingdom Metazoa; phylum Chordata; class Mammalia; order Chiroptera; family Vespertilionidae; genus Myotis; species Myotis davidii. Next base: position 958,436 of record NW_006291010.1, read on the forward strand.
CTTTTAGCCTGAAGGAATTGGGGAAACGGGGAAACATGAGTACACATCCTCTCAATGAAAGCTTTATGATAAAGTAAAACATTCTTGCTTCTTTTTAATGTCACATTTCACTGCATGTTGGTAGAAAGATAACAAATGAAATTATTTTTTATTCCATGTGAAAAAAATAACTGTGCCTTAGGGCAATAGTTAAAGTCAATGTAGAACAAGAAAATAAACTATGCTGTTAATTAATAGATTGACTAGAATCTGATCACCACCCAGGGGAGATGCAGATGGTAGGTGTTCTAGGTCCAGATGGATAGCCTTGGAATTAAAACTTGAACATTAGCCCTGGCCAGGTGGCTCACTTGGTTGGAATGTCATTCCATACACCAATACGTTGCTGGTTCGATTCCAGGACAGGGAAGATACCTAGGTTGTGGGTTCAATCCCCTGTTGGGGCACAGACGGGAGGCAACTGATTGATGTTTCTCTCTCATATCAATGTTTCTTTCTCTTTCTTCCTCTCTCTCTCTCTCTCTCTCTCTCTCTCACTCACTCTCTCTCTCTCAATAAATAAAAGGCTATTTGGGTGAGGATTAAATACAAACAAACCTGAAATCTAAGTAATCTACACCAAATATTATGATATACTTAACTTCCAAATCCCTCGGGAAAATGTGAATTTAACATGCAACAGGAAAAAAATAAACACTATGTGCCATTTTCTCTTCCATACATTGATGCTGTTATGTTTTTGCCTTGGCTACTGGCAAACTCAAAGACACTCAAAGACAGGGGCTGCACTTTCTTATAGCTCTCTTTAAAATTGGTTGTTAAATATACTGCGTTCTCCCTTCTCCCTTTCTTCTCAGTATTTACCTTTTGTTAGTTGTCTATGGGTTTTGGTTTTTTTGTACCTGTATTTTGGTTGCAAGCTGCTTTGTGGAAATAGTGGTGCTACAAATCAAAGCATCAATACATTTAAAAATAGCAAAAGTATCAGGTACAAATATGACTGCATTTCTGAGAATATCCAGAGTCCATATGAAAACACAGAATGTTAGAAGGGAAAGGGCCTTAGAAGCCGTCTAATCCAAAAGCTTGTTAAGGAGATAAGGAATCAGACCTAAAGAAGTTAAGTAACTGACATAAGAAACACAGATACTTAGAAGCCATTTTACCTGAATCATCTCATCCCCTTTCACTAGGAGATATATCTCTGCTTCAAATACAATGATTTATTTATTTTACACAAGATTTTGGAGCTTTCGACATAACAAGTAAGTATTTAAACCTAAGTGTGCTATAGAGACCCATTCTCATCCTTTCTACAGACTGCTGCTCAGGCGTCTGCCAAGGGATGATTATTCCCATGGACTCCTGCCAGGAGCCTGGCTGGGGACTGTGCTCAGGGCTAACTGTTGCTTTGAGTAGTTACATTCGTCAGAAGTTAGAGCTGTCAGGATCTCTCCCAATTAGGATTTGCTTAAGCAGCAGCAAAACAGAAAGAAGTTAAAGAACGCCTGGTTACCAATATTCCTGATCCATAAATCAACCCTAGTTTAGGGGTAGATTTCGCTAACCTTATCCTGGGCTATGATATATGGTAAATAATCGCATCCTAGAGCTGTTCGTTCTAAATCACTGTGCCACCAGTAGGGTAATTGCTGAGGCTGATCCTGGTCACACAGGTCATGTTGTGGCTAATACATAGGATCCTCTTCATAGGGCTCTGCACTGATAAGATACGGCAGCCCGGCATAATGGAATCCAGACAGAAAGCCATGCATGCCTCGTGTGCAGAAGGAACTGGGCTTCAAAGAAACTCTGTTATTTGAAAATCGATATATTTGTAATATTCTTGCCCAATAGCAAGAGTGTGCCAACAATCTGGCAACGTACACTTAAGAGTTCCTAATGTCTTATAACTAATAATGCCACTAACTTGTAGTTCTATACAGATCTAATTTTCAAAATGGTGAGAGAGAGCTTGGAATTTGACACAGCAGGAAGCATTGGAAGATTCTAGTTGACAAGCCTTCTCATTGGGTTCTTTTCGGCTTAGAAATTTGGAATGAAGGGAGGTGTGACATCAGAGAGCTGAGGACCAAAGGCCCTTGGCCAGCCCTGAGTGCAATGGAACACCAATAGGAGAATAAAATGGTAAGTTAATGCATATCAAGTCAAATGCATTAGGAAATCTAATGGGAGAGATGGGTTCTATCCCCATTATTGACTACATTTTCTCAGGCATACCAGGTGTCATATCAGAGTCTAATTTCCCACCATCTTTTCCCTTCACAGGGACCTATGGGCCTATCATGGTCATCAGTGGCTAAGGAATCAGTAGCACTGGGCTGTAAAGCCATTCTTCATTTAGTGGACAGAGTGACAGTAATGGATGTCTGGGTGTGGGTCTTGTCCAGCATTATTGCTTCTTAAAATCCCCTTGAAATCTTCAGAGGTCTCTAATCTGAATCCTGCCAAGAACGAACACTATACAGAGAGTGTGTTAGTTATGAGGTAACATGCTGGAAATCACACCTATAAATACTACAGCAGGAAACTAGAAGGATTTAGGGTTCCTGGTGATGTCATGAAGTTGCCACACCAGTGGCTGGCTGATGGCCTTCACACTTCTTTTAAATTTTAAGCCACTGATTTTGTAGTCTCTGTTATACAGATAAAACATGGAAGTCAAAAAGTATGAGCTCAAGGCCTAGTTTCTAGTCCTTGCCCTTGCATGAACTGTGTGACCTTTGAAAAGTTCTCTATGGATCTCATGGCCTCAGTTCTCTTGTCTATAGACTGAGTGAGTTGGGCTGGGTGATCTAAGGAAACATCTTTTATTTTACTAGCTATCATTTGTAACTGTTCATCTCTATTTTTCCAATGTCATTCTTAAAAGCCCATGTTAAAAACAAAACACAACTTGATATTGGATTGTTGAATTTTATAATAAAATAAGAATAAGAAGGACCAGTAGTTACAAACTCTGGATCCCCCAAACCAGCAGATGACAGTTTAAACAAGTTTGCATTAAAGTAAGCTAATCCTATATAATAAAAGGCTAATATGCAAATCGAACAAATGGTGGAACAACCAGTTGCTATGATGCACTCTGACCACCAGGGGGAAGACACTCAATGCAGAAGATGCCCCTTGTGGTCAGTGCACTCCCACAGGGAGGGCGCCGCTCAACCAGAAGCTGGGCTCACAGCTGGTGAGCACAGCAGTGGTGGCAAGAGTCTCTCCCGCCTCTGCTGCAGCGCTAAGGATGTCCGACTGCCAGATTAGGCCTGGGCCTAAGCCAGCAGTCGGATATCCCCCAAGGGCTCCTGGACTGCAAGACAGTGCAACAGGCCTGTAGTGTTTTAATAAATGCTGTCACTGACAGAAAAATGCTTGGGCCTGATGCAGAGAATCTGACAAGTCAGGTAAATCAAGGCAGGAGGAATGCCCTCAGCTGCTTCTAGATCCATTTGGGAAAGGGACCTTCAAGGCAGTAGGACAAAGATTACCCCAGCCCAGGTGATGACATATCACCTACTTTGGGGGGCCCTGGGTCACAGTTGAGCTCAAAGTTGTTGGAACTTCGCTGCACTTAGCTAAAAGAGCCTCCCTTCTCTATTCTCCTACTCCCTATCCCTTGAGTATTTCAGGGGTGTACTAGGAGAGGCAACAGAAGAACATATCTCTAGCTTAGTTCATTTTTGCAGAGCCCAATAGTTCTGCAGGGACACACAAATCACTCTGTATTTTTTAGTCACCTACTGTGTACATGCCATTTTGCCAGGTGTTGAAGGAAGTATAGAAACATGAATAATCTCAACCGTCATGATCCAGGGATATGGGGAAAGAGGCGAGGGCTCTGATAATTTCATCTTCCTCTGCCAACTGAAGGTTAACACATATAAGCCAGAAGTCACTTATATTTCATTCTGGAAGATTTCCCTTAGTGATCTGGGTTAGTGCACATTGCAAATAAGTACCCCCAAAATCTCTCAGAGGATTTTTCATAATCTTCCCTCTAGCAGAGAGAATAAGGTTGAACATTGTAAATATATATATATTTAACAATCCTACAGTAACAGCCAATGTTATTCATTGGAAGCAAAAAAAAAAAGACATATTTTTTATAAAGTCTCTATAAAGTTTCCGCCTTTCCGTCTGGCAGTTAACATCCAAGAAATCTTTCTCTACCTGGAGTGCCCTTTACCACAGTGAAACTAAGTCATCTGGAATGGAAAATCTTTGATATGCCTTTCATACCAACCTTGTGAAAAAAGATATACGTTTAAGTTTATGGCGACAAACAGTGTCATTATCTCCCTTTCTCTAATATTTAACCAATCTGAGCACTCAGGGGGAAAATGTTATCTGAAATCCAACCACTTTATATACATTCACTTGGTCTTCTTTTGACAATTCAACTAGCTTTTCTCACAAGTATCTCAAATACTTGTTTGGAAAGCTTTTCTCAAGTGGGTGTGCAAACAGGAGGAGGACTGTTCTTTAGCAATCCCTCCTTATAAGCCTCCAACGATCCTATCTTCTTGTACTTTAGTTAATGAAAAGATAAATATGATCTGTGCTGTGCCCAGCTGTGTTTTTCTTGCACTGAGGAATTCACAAAAGGAAAATTTCAAATCACACATTTATCAGTGAACAAGCTTGCTAAAGCAAATAGATTTCAACCTCCTGAGTTTGCTTCAATAAAAGATTAAACGCTAATAGGGCGACTCACCACACTCAACAGATTTATGAATAATCAAAGTTTGGAGGAAGGCCAGGCCGTTTAAGAACATTACCTTCCAAATAGTATGCCAATAGTATGTAGACATCTTCCCTGTAGCTAAGCAGCCGTATTTCCTATCACACAATTCAATACTGACTGAATAATTGGCCTTTACAAAACATTTATTAAAATGCATCATTTACCACACAGCCAATGCTTGTTTGAAAATTTCAGGCAAGGAGGAGGATGCGAACTGGGGAGACACACAGGATCTTTCAAATTACTGAGTGGATTTCCTGAGTACACAGTGGCAAGTCAAGTCTGGGATTATGAGACCAAGGGGGACTGAATTGTCAAGGAATTCTGTAAAACCTAAAGAGAACAAGCACCTTATCATGTCCAGTTTTTGAATAATACCTTGTCTCTCTGAATGGTGCTACTCTGGGCATACACCAAGCTCATTTATCTTGGGTTTCCTTTTGTGGCCTCAGCTATCCCTTGGTGGCCAGGCTGCCCTTGCTGCCCTCCTTTTCCAGATGAATACTCTCAGTCATGGAGAGTTTGTTGAGTGCTCTATCTACCCCAAAGTATCAGGTTAAGTTAATGATTAAAGGAGGGCTGGAATCACAGGCAAAGTTTTTAACTCTCAAAAAGACTGCTTGCTTCTCTAACCTGTATTTCCGTATCCAGCTTTAAAAAGGAAACTATCAGCAAACTGGTTCCTTGTGATGGAAATCACCTATGAAAAAATCTCCTTGCTAACAAATTCTGAATACTGTGTGGACAAAATGCTCGAGCTAAAACACGCTGAACTTAGTTCCAACGAGCTCAAAACACATGGTGTGACTGGAGAATGAAATCTATCGCCACGTTTTACAGATTTGCTGTGGCAGAAAACACAACTGGATTCCAGTTCATCTCTTGCCAAATTAGAACATGTTTCCTAGTAGTTTGGGATCCTGCTCAATAAAAATCCTCGTCATGTGCTCTGTAACAGGAATTCTTCATCTAACCTTACTTAATGCCAGGAAAAGGAAAGTATCACTTGCCTCTGGCTTCAAAGTATGTCTGGAGTAGGTTCTCAAATCATTTAAGATTTTTCTGACACCTCAAGCTAATTAATCTAGTTCTTTGGTGCTCTTTTTAGTTACATGAACATCCTTGGTTTCTTCAGTTTTACCTGGACTTGAAAAAAGAGAATAGGTTTTCATTGTGATACAACTTGTCATGAAGTGGACTCAGAAATAGCTTTTGTCTAACTGGTGTCTCCATAAGATATCTATTTTTAAATTCCCACTCACTTGGCCCACAGCGGAGGTATTGTGGGCATTTTCCTAACACAGCCATTTAAAGAGAAATCATTTCACTGTGCATGTTCAAACACACCCAACAAAAATGTGCAATATAAAGTACTTAAATCACCACTTATGCTCCCTCCATACCGTCTTCTGGAAGGAGATTTGATGGCGGTGGTGAACACACAATTCAACATACAGATGATGTATTCTAGAATTGTACACCTGAAAGCTATATAATTTTACTAACCAATGTCACCTCAGTAAATTCTATAAATAAATAAAGTAGTTACAAACCCACAGACTCCCAACCAGAAAGGGACAATGTTCTAGCTTACTGTCAATATCAGAATCTAGAACATAAACAATACATTTCTAAAAGTTAGACTATACCAAAGACTTGCATTTAGCTAGCTACCTCAGTTAAATTTACAAAAATTATAATAGAGAAATGTTAGGAAAAGAGAATAAGAAAAAAAAAATCCTCAGTACACAAACCAATTGCTCACAGATAAATGAAGTTCACCACAAGGAAATATCAAGGTTCCATGTTATCTCTGTATATATGGATATATACAATTTCTATGATTTGTATAATTAATTATAATATTTTAAAATATACTTTATTGATTTTTTTTACAGAGTGGAGAGGAGAAAGATAGAAATATCGATGAGAGAGAAACATTGATCAGCTGCCTCCTGCACACTCCCTACTGGGTATGTGCCCGCAACCAAGGTATATGCCCTTCCTTGACCAGAATCGAACCTGGGACCCTTGAGTCTGCAAGCCAATGCTCTATCCACTGAGCCAAACTGGTTCGGGCTAATTATAATTTTTAAGTTTAAATATTAAACATTAAAGTCAGTGCAACTAAGAACACTCATATGCTAGAGGCTTTGAAAAATTCTAGAAACCTTTTAGAAAACAGGGAAATAAATTTTATAATATATATAAAAATATTAAGGTATTTACACTCTTGGCCTTGATAATTCTATTGTTGGAACTTTTCCTTAAATATATATCAATGACAGGTAAAAGCTATATTCATTAGTTTATTTGCTGTGGTGTTATATTTTATAACAAAATAAATCATGCAAGAAACTAATAATAGGGGGAAAGTAAGTAAATTACTGTATATGGATAGACTAAGACTTATAATTACAATAATAATTAGAAAGCTAATGCAAAAACAGTGGTCCACATTTATGGTAAAATATTATGCAAGAAAAAGTTGAAACTATAATAAATTTAATTAGGGCAGAGCCAAGCAAAACTTTCTAGAGGGTGAAATTGTGTTCACTTCTGAAATTTTGTTCCAATCCTGTTTTTATGTTTTAAAAGTGGTGACAAGAAGTTGAGTTCTTCTTGGCCACACTCAAGTGTGAGGTATAGCCCTTCTTAGGCTAAGCACCTTGTGCATGTAGACAGTAGCAGGGACCAGACTAATTGCTCCAATGGGAGTCCATCCCAAGGACAGCTGTGCCCAAGTGCCACCTGGGTTGCATCTGGCTTCCTGAACATATACATACATCGGACTCATGCAATCCAGGTCTGGAAAGGATGCCCGCTATCCTGGAGAGCCACTCTCTCCACATCAGAGGACTGTCCTTGACACACACACACACTGAGTGCTGGTAGCCCCAGCCCTCAGCTCAGCCACAGTGTCACAGGGTGACACTAGATTATCCTGACAAGGAGACACAGGCTCATCCCCAGGCACCCTTTCCTTACAGCCTACCTATCCCAATGTCAAAACAGTCACATAATCACTGAATTACCAAGCCCAACAGCCGCTAACTGAGAAAGCCAGGGAAGGAAAAGGCAACTCCAACACTCCAAAGTTAAAACAACAACCACCAAAAAACGACTTTCCCAGTTTATAATTTTTTTAATGTCTGCATTTTAAAACCAGATATTTATTGCTCTTTTAAAATGTCTCAGGGTAGCATTTTTAGTTCTGCAACAGTGCTGCTAACATTCCAAGACCAGCTATCGTGCAACTGCCCATAAAAAAATTAACACTAGCAAGGCCATTTTTTTCTGTGCTGAAGCTCATGCCAATGAAAACTACCCTATAGGCATAAACTTGATATTTCTGTTCACCACACATTAACCCAGAGTTCCTCAGGGTGTGACGCCCAGGTGACTTCTGTGATGCAGATTTCTAAAACTCTGGCTGGAAACCTGAATGACTGAACACCCCCCCTCATGGCAGGGTACAACTACTGGTCTTCTCTTATTTGACCCAATCTGCACTCGGCTTGGAAGATTAACCCTTGGGCAGTATGAATTCACATTGCTAAACACCGAGGGAGTCTCTCCTGAGGCTTGTGAAAGTGCCTTCTTCCCAAAGTAGGACCCAGGGACTACTGGGGGTCTGACACGAGTCATGAGAGGCAAAGACAGAAGTGGCTGAGATGGGAGTTGGAGCGAGACACAGGCTCTGGGGGGGAACAGAATCGCAGACTCCTGGAGCTAAAGCAAACCTTGCCGATCATCTAGAATAACTCTTTCAATGCACCACACAACTAGTTAGTGACAGGAGCTCAGTCTAGCTTTCTTTCTACTGCCCCAGAATATTTTGAGGTCAGAGAAATAGGGACAGAAGGAATCTAGCTATGGAGAAAACTATAATATCTTACAAAAGAAACATTACAATAAATGAGGACAAATTATTCTGTATCAAGGTAATTCCTAAAACATTTGGATAAGGTCCTGGTGTAATTTTTTGGGTGACACCTGGATATTGAGAAACCATCTCAGAAGCTGGTGGTGGATGGCCACTTCACAGTGAGAGTGTTAAGACCGGGGCAAGCAGATCATTCACATACGTGGCTGGCCTCCTAGGACTTTGAAAGTCATGGGCTGCGCATTTAGTTCAACATATACTTTTAAACGACTCCCCTTGGTCTCCATGCCTCACCCTTTTGAACGGAGAGAAAAGAGTCCTAGAGTGGGCACCGGGTGCAGGAGGTAAACCCTGTATGAGGTGAGCCCAGGGAGGAGGGGAGGTAGAGAGGGCTAGGGGAAAACATGTGCCAGGGGCAGAGGAGAGCAAGCTGGATGAAGAGACACATCTTATCCCATTAACTTCTGCTTGAAACATCTACCAAACACAGTAATACGAAGAAGAGATGGTGAGCTACATAAGAGGAAAATCACCTCCAAATAACAAGATTAAGTTAGTTGTACTTCAGCTGCCCCCAGGCTGTTTTATATGAACATTCAGATGTTTATAAAAAAACACATTTGCGCACTGTCCCTTTGCCACAATTCAGAACATCTTTACAATTCAGAACATCTGTCAAAAAGCAAGGCATACAAAGTGTACTATACGGTTTTGTACATCTGCCCCCACTTGCGCATTCAAAACCCCAGAGTAAATTTAGAAGAGAATGTTTCACATTTGAAAGCCATATACAGTGCAGGGGCACTCGACCAAATTACCTGTCTCTGTCGCTGAAGTTCTCATCGCAAAGAGGGAAAATCATCATGCTCCCACATAGATAGAAGCAAAGGACATCCGTGCAACATAACCAGGAAGAGAACATGGGGATAGCCCCCGCCGTTAATACTAAAACTGGTCAATAATTATCCAGGCGGTATCAGTTATGTTCTCATCCTGGTTGGCCTTTGAGTAAAGAGAAGGGGCCTGTGAGCAGGGCTTGGGAATGCTGCGGCGTCTCTGTAGGACCATTATCTCGGGCGGCATGTGTGAAGAATAGGGTGGATACAGCACGCAGCCCACATGTTTACTGCTTCCCCATCCTACCCACTTCTGGGGAATCATTGCTCATCTTAATTCCATTCCAAAGCCCCAAAGGGCAGGCGGAAGCTCCTACTCACTGGTAATTTGCTCTTGGAAACCCTGGGAGAAAGATGAGCTTTGTCCCAATGTGCCAACTCATGTCTGTGCGGTGGCCACTAAACCAGCGTATCCCCAAAGCTGGACAGACAGGAAGGAGTGTGTTACACCTCTCCAATGTTCCCTAAAGATGAGTAAGGATGACTAAAAATCTGCCTGTTTTTTAAGAAAGCAGAGATGCATACTTAATAAACATCATTTGTTTCAATGTAATTAAATTTGATCTCGAGAACTAGGAATCTAAGAAAAAGCAATCCTGGAAACTGTTTTTTAAAATTTTATAAGGTTTTTAAGCATTACATTTAGTGGGGTATCATTAGTTAATAACGGTATATAATTTTCAGGTGTCTAATTCTATAAATCACTGGTATATTCCTTCGTGTGTTTACCACTCAAAGTCTAGTCTCCTTCCACTACCATTTATTTCACCCTTTTTACCCTCTTCCCATCTGGTAACCACCATTCTGTTGTCTGTGTCTATGCAAACTTTTATAATATGCTTCATGAACTAATCGTGTCTTCCCATTTCACAGCATTACACTGTTTTTCAAATGTAACTTTCCAAAAATACCTACTAATTGAAGGCAGCATGGAGATTGAGCAGAGAAAAAAAATCAAAAGGTCAAGGCAAAATCAACCCTGAGCCACATTATTAGAATTTAAATTTCAGAGGCAAATTAAATAATGCTAAATAGAGAGGCAAAGGGATAGTTTTCATGTAAGAAAGCTTTAGCACAAATGTTACATATTCTTTAGTTCTGTATGAATATGACAAAATGATCAATAGGTTCACTGTCACATAACTATTGAAATTGAAATTAAAATAAATACAATCAAAAATTCAGTTCCTCATTTGCACTAGTCACATTCAAGTGCTCAGTAACTACATAGGACTGGTGGCTATTGCATTGACTATAGAACATTCACCACTACAGAAAGTCCTGTTGGACAGCTCAGATGCCAGAGCTCATAAAGTGAGCATAGATATACAATACTAGAGGCCTGGTGCATGAAATTCGTGCATGGGTAGGATCCCTAGGCCTGGCTGATGATCAGGGCCAATCTGCGGGGCAACCAGCAGGATGATGGGGGGGGGCCCACTGGCACCAGCCTTGGTGGCCTGGTGCCACCGGCTCGCCGGCCCCGCCCCCCACTGCCACCACCTGTCTTGGCCTGTGGGCTGGGGGCAGCTCCCGTATTGAGCATCGGCCCCCTGGTGGTAAGTGTGGATCATAGTGACTGGTCATTCCACTGGTCTTTCTGCTGTTCGGTCGATTTGCATGTTAGGCTTTTATTATATAGGATAAACTAAATAAAGGCCGTGGCTCCATGAAAGTTCACAATAGGGAGTGGCATATTCAAGCCATAAAAAAACACACACACAAAAAAAAACCTTTTATTCTTGTTTTAGCTCAATCTTTATTTAGGGAGGAAAAATCATCTTTCAGAAAATAAACAGGGCAATACTTAGGCTGAGTAGCTAAATTTCAGGGAGAGGTCACACTGAAGTTGTTGCTTCAATGTGGAAAGGTACTGGTGTGTGTGTGTGTGTGTGTGTGTGTGTGTGTATACACATACGCACAAATACTCTCTGGGATATTCAACATCACCTTACACAGAGAAATATTCATCCTAGAAGCTACCCAATGGTACGGATGGCCCCAAGTAGCGATATTAAGCTAAGGTGAGGACTGGCACCGTTTGATCTGACTTCAAAACAGATTGCTACAGGAAGGGTCATTAAACAGAATAGAGCAAATGGACATTTTCTATCTTCACGGGGTTCAAAGAAATGTTGCTCAGGATTGAAATGGTTCTCCAGGTGTTGTCATCGGGTCTGATTTTGGCAGGTGTCCTACCTAAAGTATTTAGAGCATGCTCTATCTCGTGAGCAGGAGGGCTTGATAATGTCCCAAGGTCATCTTCTGTGTTAGAACATTGATATTCTAGTAAATATCTTAGTTTTCCAATGGCATACAAATGCCAATTTAAAATACACTATTTGATTTCAACCTTTTTCTTTTTTTCTTTTTTATTGCTCCCACTTGATAATGTGTGTCCACATGCTTGCGCGTGCAGGGTGGTCACATGGTTATAACAGCTGTACAGAACTAAGGCTCCAGCAACTAGGCATTCAGTGTGGGTTACAGATTAAGTTGATCCATAAGGCTAGACACAACAGAAAAATTTCAAAGTATACCTCATTCTAATTAGCTCAACTGCAATAAAATGAGAGAGATTATTTAGACTTGGTGATTATAAAGTTTCAAAACTATATGTCAGTTATATCAACTGATTGTTTACTAATGCAACTGAAATTCTTTGTTTTCAACACAGAGGACATCTCTAGTTAAAACTAGGGAACACTCACTGATATATTTACTTCTTGTGGATTATCTGGGGCTTTTACCGGTGGCTGAAATCCAAGTTAGGTTAAAGTAAGAGTCATTTTAATATATATAGCCTTTTACAAAGCACTGTAACATGTAACATTGCACTTGTCTGCCATGGCCACACAGCTTGGATTTTATGGCAGGTGATATTTTAAAAAGTGATGTGAAAAAAAAAAAGATCATATTAGTTAGGTTATATGCCTAAAGACTTCTACCTCAGTATTCATTTCTAAAATCTAATTTTAATTATACAAGTAATACATGAATGCACTTTTCTGGGGAAATCTTACACGGTTTTACATATAAGGCTAAAGCCCCTTCAACCACAAGTCAACCCATGTCCTCTCTACCCACCTCAGATGATGTGTAGCAGATCTTTCCTATTCTTTTGCAACCATTCACACATATCCAAAAGGGCATACACAAGGAGATCTGGTGCATAGTAACAATAATAAACTATTGGAAGCATTCTAATATCCCAAAATTAAGGGCTACCCAAACTGTGATTCAAAAGAATGTAGTTAAGTCTATATTAAATAATTTGAAGTGTCTAAAATGCTTGGAGAGCTGGCATGGAGTACTGTATATACACCAACATATTGGGTAAAAGACACAAACTGCATTACAAGCCGATTTATGTCACACACACACACACACACACACACACACACACTAACACACATATTTTCTAGGAGTTCCAGGGTCCCCTTCACTCTTTTAGGTCATAAAGATAATTTCTACCCGCCACCTGTAGAGTAAGAGAGGAAACAGGCATGTGTGTTTTATCTGAACCTCACCCCTTAGTGGCTTTCAAAGATAGTTCATTTTGTCCTTGACTGTCTAAGCTCTCAGGGAGCTCAGACATAACCCCTCCCCCAAAGCAAAGAGGTGGGTAAGAAAGAAGAAGCCAACAAAATTGAATGAGCATAAGCCCTGCTTTACCAGGTTTGCACTCTTTCATTTCCAGGTGGAAGCTTCTTGTCAGATAAACTGGAATTTATAGCAAAAGCAAGGAATCGTGCTCTACTGAGCAGAGGATCAGGAGATGAATTTTAGTCCTGCTCCATCAGAGTCTCCAACTCGAGTACAGATCCAGTGCTTAACCTCCCTGCATCAGAGACTTTGGACACAGCGTCCCTCATTATTTGTGCAGTGCCTAATGGGGGTGTTTTCTTCACGATCATGCGTGTCCTTACAAATGAGCCTTCCTTTGAAGACAAGCAAGAGATCAGATTAAGCCTTTCCATATATATTACCACCGTTTCCTCCTGGCTCATTGTTCTTTACAATGGCTAATTCTCAGAGGGGTCCCAGACGTGAACTCTGCTCCGACGACTAAATAAGACTGTAGCAAGGGCACTCACACCACAAAACATTCCTCTTGACTTCCAAGCAGGGTTTCTCCCAAAGAGATGCCCCTGTACCATCTGCTCCAGAAAAATGCAAACCCATTCCATTAATCATGTCAGTCACAGAGTTTTCTTTTCTAACCCCGAAGAAATCTTAATTATCCTCCTGGTTCCAAGTGCTTCCGAATGAATCAGCTCAGGTTTCCCTGGGTGGAGGAGCATCCCAGAGGCTACCCTGACAAGCACAGCACCAAGCCAGTTCCTGGAACAAGGTAAACTCTCAAGAAACATTTATTGAATGAATGGCACAGTTTCGCAAATACAATGGATAGGGATTTCATTTGTACGTTATGTTTATATTTTTCACCATGCTCTGTACCAATATAAACACAAATCCTCCCTATTTCCTGTTCTCTCTTTAAAGAGCTGCATCAGCCTTAAGCCTCCTGACATTTTCTGGGCTATCATCAGAATTTTGTGCTCACCCCAAGGAAAATCTTGATTTTGCCAAAGTCTCTGGTGATTTAATCAGTGTCTGTATTGTACAAGTCCAGATCCAATCCTAAGTACCTATAACCGGGGTCCTCTTTTTTTAGCTCTTAAATGTAAAATTTAGACCATGGTGTGCCAAACTGGTGCAGTACAAACTTGGTGGGCTTCCAAATTTATTTTGAGAATTGCAACATAAAAGTCAACAGAAAATAAAGGCTTTTGTATAATCTCCAAAACATTACTCTTTGAGGGTTGTTTCAAAAGGTTCAATGGAAAGCTTTATTAGGTCCATTCATACAACAAAAAGATTATTCATATGAATTCACTAATATTTTGATAACTAATGAACTAGAATGACAGACAACAAAATAAGAAAAAAGTAAAGCTGGCGGGTCAAATGGAGCTCCTTTATATCCAAGAGAGCTCTGAGGGCTCCTGAGAGGTGACCGACTCATCCTCCGTCTGCCTTATCCACTGCTATAGCATTTATTTGACCTTGAGGAGACGAGTCAAATACTGGGAACTGATTCTTTCTAGAGCTGTTGAGACACTTGAAATCACACTCAGTACTTTGGAAACATGAACATTCCAACCATGAACCAGGTTGTACTGCTGGCCACTCACAACTCCTCTCAGTAAAGGGCCACCGATGTCCGAGAAAGGCTTAGGTGTACTTGCCTGAGTTATTCTGAATTAAAAATAGGACAGCCTTCACCATCACTCTCAACTATTTCACAGAACTTCAGATGAAATTAAATTGATCAGTTCAGGGTTAGCTTGGTTCACTCAAGTATGTTTCTACCTTGATTTCCACTTTGAATTTCTAAGGATTTCCTCTAATACCTCACCTACTACCATAATAATCAGTACCATCCTGGGCACCTTAGAATCAAGCTAGGGTCTGACCACAAATCCCAATCTTTCTTATGGTTTGAGTCATACCTTTGCCTTGTATTTAGAATCAATGGTCTTGTTCTCTGGCTGGGACATTGAAATTCACTGGGTAAATTTCTTCAATACCATTCTCTCTCCGTCCTCCTGTTGCACATAAGACCAGAGCAAGTTGCCTGTTAAATAGTTACTAAGTGGGAAATATGTGATACTGATGAGGAGAGAAGGAGAAGAGAGGGTGGTGGTGGTGGTGGTGGT
The DNA here is from genome assembly GCF_000327345.1 of Myotis davidii. Lineage (NCBI taxonomy): Eukaryota > Metazoa > Chordata > Mammalia > Chiroptera > Vespertilionidae > Myotis > Myotis davidii. The sequence continues at coordinate 973,703 of NW_006291010.1, forward strand.
GGTAGAAGCACAGAAAGGAAAATTTGGGGAGCAGAAAAGAGAAGGAAAAAAAGGGAGTCTTCTGGATTCCCATCAGTAGAAAGGCTAGAGAATTCCATTCTAAGAAATTGAAGATATTCTGCATGTCTGTATAAATACATGGATATGTGTTTGTAGGTGTGAAAATATAACTGTATACACAATTTTGTTTTGTCATCACATAACCAAAGATAACGCTCTTTAGTCAATATCTACTGTAAATCCTGCTCAATGGTCAATTTACATCTTCATTAGCAAAAGTTGCCTCGTGATTTGCTGTTTTATTTCTTTTCTTAACCACAACCCAGTAACTGAAAATAACTAGGACAAACTTACCCCTTTGATTATTGGCATTTTTGTTGCTTCTCAAAAGGTAAAACCTCTGCTATTTTGCTTGCAAAACCAAAGATTAGTGTTTCATTGTTTTTATAAAAGGGCCAACTTTTTTAAAGCACCCTCCTTTAAAGTTCTTCCACAGAGATCTCTCTGAAATGAACAGTAGTCCCACAGATAGAAATTATAAAGCAGAGGCAGAGGGAAGAAAGACAAATGGGTCAACAATCATTATCAGCCATAAGGCGTCCAAACTTTAACTCTTCTGAGGGAAATAAAGTTCACAAAAAGGGAAAAAAATGTCTGCAACATGCCACGGGAGGAGGCATAACCTGAAGCTGGAGACATCTTTTTCTCTTACTCAAAATATGCCAGTCGTTGGTCAAGACCAGCTAAATACACAGCTCTGCAACATCTACAACTTTCCATGCATTTCTTTAACCAGAAAATGATTGTCTGGAGCAATTTGCTGTGAAATCCAGGCAACTATCTGAGTCTAATTAATTCGCTGCCTTTCAAGTTTCATACTATTCACCAATTTCCCATACTAACCCAACAGGATTGTGGTTGTACCAGGCATCTAGTGTATCCATTCAACAACTATTTATTATGTGCTTACTGTGTAAGAAACAGTGCCACATATCAGATAAATACACACACACACACACACACACACACACACACACACACAATTCTAGAGCTTATTGCTTTCATGAAAGAAAAGTTTATAAACACAATTCAGTTCAACTTAATGAGAGAAGTTTATAAGAAATAATTATGCAATGAAATAATGGAGCAGATTTAGAAATAAACTTTCATGGAAGCAAAAAAGCAAAAGTGCTATATTTGGGAACTGTGGAGTATTTGGGGTGGACAGAGTACAGTCTATGTGAATGGGAATGGGTTATGGCCATGGTATAGGTTGTAGCTGGAGAAGTGGATTCCCTTCATGTGCTGTGCTCAAAAGTTTCCATTCAGCCCAGCCAGTGTTGCACAGTGGGTTGAGCATTGCCCATTTTCCAAAAGGTTACTGGTTCAATTCCAGGTCAGGGCACATGCCTGGGTTGCAGGCTCATTGCCCTGTAGGGGGTGTGCAGAAGGCAGCAGATTGATGTTTCTCTCTCATCCATGTTTCTATCTCTCTCTCCCTCTCCTTTCCTCTTTCTCTCTAAAAAAATATCAATACAAATATTGGTTTTTTTAGTTTCAGTTCATCCTGCTGTAAATAGAACACTGCTGTGGACTTTAGGGGGATGAGATTGTGTTTTAGACAAAAGGACTAATAGCAATGGGGGAGTCTGAGGACAGGAAAGAGATGCTAACCTGGAGTCTGGGGTTGTTGGGATGTCCCAGCAAAACAGCGGTGATAACTAATTTCAAAACTTCTGCTTTGAATATCCTAAACATCCTGCACCAAGTCCCTCAGTCAGGCTGTCTGCAATCACCTCACATAGGAACCAGTTCTGATACAGAATCTTGCTATTCAAATTACAATCTGTGGATAAAAACATCAGCACCAACTAGAAACCTGTTAGAATGCGGACTCTCGGTCCCCACCCCAGAACTGCTGAATCAGAAGCTGCATTTTAACAAGGAAACAGTATGCACATTAGTCACAGAAGTACTTAGGTAAAGGAAATATTTCTAGCCTTAGAAATAGCAAGGCCCTAGTTCTGTCACTTCTTGGAATTTCAATTTTTTTTCTCCATAAAATTAGGAAACATATGTTGATTGGCTCTAAAAGTTAGACATGTAACCCATGTAAAAATGCTTCATGAACTCTGAAGCACATACTTGATAAATAAAAGGTCATTTATCATTGCAATCATCATGTTTCATAACAAAACCATATACTTTATTTGTTCGTAAAAGAATTCTTTGAACCCCAAATGTAGAAATGATAAAAGGAACAAATCTGCCGAAGAAACACCAGAATCTGCCTGGCCTGTGTGGCTCAGTGATTGAGTATCAACCTATGAACCAGGAGGTCACAGTTTGATTCCCAGTCAGGGCACATGCCTGGGGTTGCGGGCTCAATCCTCAGTAGGGGACGTGCAGGAGGCAGCTGACCAATAATTCTCTCTCATCATTGATATTTCTATCTCTCTCTCCCTCTCCCTTTCTCTCTGACATCAATACAACTTTATTTTCTGAATAAAAGAAAAGAAACATCAGAAACTTAGTCACCAGGATTATTTAGTGCTATGGAAGGTGGGGATATTATTTCCTTTAAACTATATTGCTAGATTCCCAAGCCTCTATTAATTCACAAAAGCTACCTCCTCCACTCTACTAAAACAAAGAAAAGGAGAAAGACTGTGTTAAGCGCTTCCCATTCAACAAGCCTATCCTTACCATATTTTTCCTGATCGAGTAACCGTCATCTTTCAAAGTACACACACATTCCAGCACTTAAATAGGTTTCTGGAGAAGAATGTGGAGATGTTTGGAAGTAGAGTACAAGCCTGCTTGTCTGAATCATCCTTCCTAAAAAGGAAATGATGATCAACCAGATGGCCTTCTTTAGATTCCTTCAAGTGTTGGCTCCGCAAAACACTATTTTTAAGATGAAGCAAGTAGGCAGCATGCACAGTAGCCCATAAGATGTGGTTTCAGAGATCACAAGTCTATTTCGCCCAGAAGCTTTCCCCTCTCAAATGGTGTTAGATAAACACATCATGAGACTCAAATCTAGGGAAAAGATAATATTTCCATATAGGAGTCTCTTATAAAATATGTGCTGTTGCTTTTCGGCTAGGAGAATGCTTAGGTGCAATTTTCCTCGGTCCTACTAAATCCAGTTCGTCCAACACCAGCCACCTCCACCATGACACCAAAGTGGGACCCAACAAGATCAAAGTCATATACCTGAGGTGCACCAGTGGGGAAGTTGGTGCCATGTCTGTCCTGGCCCCTAAGATTGGCCTCTTGAGTCTGTCTCCAAAAAAATGTTGGTCTCCAAAAAAATGTTGGCAGTGGGCACGAAGCAGCTGGGGGTGGGGGGGTGGAGAAACGCTTGTGTCATCGCCCCGGCGATGAGGCAAGCATTCCACACCCGGCCACAGAATGCCTCTGGCCAGGCCAGGGATGGGATGCTTGTGTCATTGCAGGCCAGCCTGAGGGGACCACCCCCCCCCCTGCATGAATTTCATGCACTGGGCCTCTAATATGTGTATTCAAAAATATTACTAATATTTTCTGTCAACACACAGGGTAAAATAGGTGAAGTGACTGAGAAGTCCAGATTGGTAGTTACAAAATGGTCACAGAGACATAAAGCACAGCATAGGGAATACAGTCAATATACTATAACAACTATGTATGTGCCAGGGGGAGCATGCTGTAAAGTATAAGATCGTGTAACCACTACGCTATACACCTGAAACTAATCCAAAATATTATTAAATGTAAACTGAAATATAAAAATATATACATATATGCCATTTAGCACATTTAGCACATCGCCCACATGTTAATGAGTTTATTAAAGTAGGCAGTTTTTATTTAGCAGCTCTGAAGGAAAGAGACAGAATCCATTTGTTGGTTTATTCATTCATTTATTAATTCTTCTGCTGAATATTTATTAAGTTCACAAATGTGCCAGACTCTCCCTCTCAATAAAGAGCCAAATAAGATGGAGAGGCGCTCTGCTCAGGTGGAGAGTATAACCTGGAATGCTAGTCCTCAAAAGTTAATCATCACACACCCTGTCAATAACACTTTTTGAGCATGCACTCCCATAGATGTATATATTTATTTATAAATTATTCACTGTTATTCACTAACACATGGAATATGACATAGTAACCTTATATAAATATTATATTTCTTTAATAATACTAAAATGATAGAAAAAAGTCTTAATTTTTGCTATCCCCCAATAGATTATCTTCTATAACCCTTGGTATGTGGGTACCCTCTTGGGAGACCAGTCTTTTAATTTCTATGACAGGATTTTTTCCAGGGGGACAATATTTTCCAGAGTATATGATATTTCAATCACCTCCAGAATTTTAAAATAAAAGAAATTATAGGAGTTGTTCAGAGACTCAATCCACTTTTTCTATGCATGTCTAGTAACTTAAATTGCTTCTAGAAAACAGTAGATGTCTCGTAAGTAATTACTATATGGAATTGAGGGGAAAAGAGAAGAATGAAGGATGGAGAGAGAGAATGAGCACATGCAATATAAAAAAGAATTATTTTTATGATAAGAGAAAAAATAGCTTGCTTGCCAGGAAAAAATAATGAGTTACCTTAGTTATTAAAATAATAATAATAGTAATAATAATAAAACAAAATAAAATTCATATGTGAAAGAACCTATCTCCAGCTCACTTCCATTTGGCAGGCTGAAATATCTAATCATAAATCTCATCTCCAGAATTTCTGGGTACAATTTTACTGGGTTTTCTCTCTTTTTTAATGGACAATAAATTAATTTTACTATAAATAATCAAATAGTTTTTGAAATGCATTTACATGTAGTTTCCTTAAAATTATTTACCTTGCCCATAATTCACTGAAAAAGGAAATGTTGATAGATATAGTTACATAGTTACAGGGCCTCATAGCTGACACCTATAACCATTTCCTTTGTTTAAAATCAACCGTATTTTCTTTGTGGCAAATGACTTCTACTGATAGTTGGTAATACTAATATTTGTGTCATGTTATCAAAAGCATTTCCTAAGAGTCATGGTTTCAGTGTTATCAATAATATATTTATCTGTTACATCAAAGTTTTGGTGTAATAAACTTATCGCCATTTCCACTAGTTTCCCCCATGCTCGCTGTCGGTTCGGACAAAAGGTGCTTTGTAAAGTGTGTCCCAATTCGAAACAGTTCCTTCAGGTGCACAGACCAGTGCCAGGCTCTGGGCGCCGTTTTCTCTGTTGAATTCAGAGCTCCCCCCATCACCACTGCACGGAAGAGCCTTCCACGCTCTGAGAACTATGCAACGAAGGCAGGTGATTGCTAGGTTACCACATAGGAAGCTGCCTTATGATGGCCCAAGGCTCACCCACAGGGCAATCTCCTATGGAGCAGCCTGTCGGGAACCCCTGGGCCCCATCCTATCAGCCTCCTCCAAGGCTTGGGAATCCTGAGTATTTAGATGGGGACCGCTGTGTCCTCTGGGCAGGGATGGACTCCTGGGGAAAGTCTATTTTGGTCTCAGCCTAACCCTGAGGCTCTCCAAAAGTCCAGATTGACGAGGGAGAAGGATTTTCCCAGGAACCCTTCTGCCCATCCATAAGCAGGCCTCTCTCACAATCCGAATCTCAAAGCGTCCCTAAATATCCAAGGAAATCTTGGCAGCAAAACTGCTGGCATTCTTTCTGAAGTGTGTGTGCACATAAAACACAGGCACATTTATCCACATATATGTACACACAAGTATATAAACATATCTATATAGCTTTGCCTAATTTGTCTGACTTATAAAAATTGTATATGGTAGATCTTATTATTCTCTTTTTCTACAAAGGACATAGGGGCTCACGGATCCCCAATTTATCAACAGGCCCAATGCTAGGTCTCGAATGTGCCCCACACAAGCGAAATAACAAAATTCTTATTACATAATCATGTCATTTTTATGTAAGTGCTGCTGTCTTTATCGCTGAGTTTTGTGTGCACATACCACAGCCCTCCTTCCAGGGTCCTTGGGGTGCTCCCCACCTTCTCAGGCAAGGACTCCCCCTTTCAGGAAGCGGGAGAGGAGAAGCTGCCGTGCCCAGCCTGACCCTCGACGTGGCCCCCACAGTGTGAAAGGCTAGTCCCCAGCGGTGACTCTTTCATCGCGAGGAGAAATCTGACCCTTCTTTCAGATGTGTGGAAAAGGTGAAAAAGCCTTTTTTTCCTTTACCAAGTATTGGACTTGCATTCCTTCCCAACTAACCCCCAAAGGCCCTGGGGAGGCGTCTGGGCCATTATGAGAAGTGTTTGTAGAGCCCCTTCAGGGCCGCAGCGGACAGGCGGTGCAGACACAAACCAAGCAAGAGCAGCCGGCCTGCAGACAGCATTCAGGCCCTGCTTCCGCGCATTCTGACAGTGCCTTGTCTACACGTGGACATTGTTTCTCGGCGCAGCCATCCCATGGTCTTGGCTAAGTCTTCCATGTCCCACAGACCCCACCAGGGCCTTCCATCCCACCCTGAAGAGCACGCGGCACTCCCCGGGCAAAGGCATTCTAGGAGAAGCTGGCCTGGGACCGCATCGTGGTTTGTGTTCAAACACACTGGACGCCCGGATTCTCATGCTATCACACATCGCAGCCCCAGACTTCCTTCATATCTGGTTTCTTGCACAAGTTCAACCCGGTGCATAACTGGGGTAGGCAGAGCAGGCTTGGGCGAAAGGTGAAAGACGCGAAGGAAACCTCCACTCCAACAGTACCGGTAAAAAATATTCTGATTAGTGCAGATAAGACGTACTTTCATTTTCCTGCGAGTTTTATCTTTATAAATAGGCTACACCGTCTATAAGGAAAGGCTTAGCCGAGTGTTTTGGGAGTCGGTTGTTCTTTTCAACTAGCATGTGCCGTGGTGTTTCCTTGGGGGAACACATTCCAATTTCTTAATGGGGTGTAATCAGTAACATGTTTGCTTCAGGCCTTATAATGATGATGCTGTTAACTGCATTCATCAAAAATCCTTTAAAACAGCTGTTTTCAACCAACTTTCGCTGTGAATATACTTTTGTGTGTTTAATGTACTTGGCAAGCCCTTTGAGAAAGCCCTTGCCTACTGTTTTATTTGTTTCCACTTATGAAAACATGCGTTCACTGTGAAAATCAGATGCATTTGTAAAGTTATCAAGGCCCCCGCAAGAAAAATGACCTTCTCTGTCATCGTCGGCAGCCGCTGAGTCATCTCCACGGATGAAAATCTGCTTTGAAGAAACGTGCATTTGTTTAACCATAAAATGACCAGCGACTCTTTTTCAGGCAAAAAGTGGAATGAACATATTTCTAAAGTTATGTATCCTGAAGTTTAGAGATAGAGATTAGAGATAGAGATAGAGATAGAGATAGAGATAGAGATAGAGATAGAGATAGAGATAGAGATCCCCTATTGGTTCTGCCTCTCTAGAGAATCCTACTACAGCCCTGTATCCAATTGATACCTGAACCAGTGAGCAGGAATTCTTCCGCCATTGGGACAAGGTCCAGAAAGCAAAGATTTTCCACTAGGCCACTGTGTGTTTAGCTACCTGGGAGAATCCTAACCCAAGTTGTGGACCAAGCCCTGATGTCTCTATCACTTATCAGGCTTCTGCTCTGAAATGCAAGAATTATCCTCAATTCAGAGCCAAAGTAAGGACAGAACACCTTCCTTTTCTTGTAACATTATCCAGCCAGGAAATAGGCAGCCAGTACAAATGGTTGGTTGACGTCTGGTCTTTGTTTTCTGTCGTCCTCAGTTGACAATGCTTGCTGCAATGAAGCAGGCCAAAATAAAACTGCCAACCACCATGTTGTGTGAAACTGTAAAAGCAGGAAAAATTCCCTTGTGCTTTATGCCCACCAAACCCCCAAAGTAGATAGGATTGTTGCTATATTGCAAATGAATTAGCGTATCCTGTTATAGATATTTTAGTAGTCAGGGCATGCGATTAAAAAGCAAGCAAGCAAGCATACCATGACAGACTCCTATCACGGGCATTTATTTACTCGCCACCTGGTGAGTGCCAGGGGTGGAGCAGGTCCCTGAAATCCCAGGGCCCTGGAAAGGCTCAGATGCTATTCTACCTCCTTATGTTAATCTTCTCGTTTCCTCGATGATGAAATGATTCCCCAACCCCCAATCACTGGGAAGGGAGATGCTTCAACAGTCCGAGAAACCTAGTGCATTGTTGACTTTGCCCCTTCCATGAGTCCTAAACAATAAACCTTACAACTTTTCTTGTATGATAGTGAATGCCCAACCCCAGCTCAGCAGGAGTCCTATTTCCTGGGCCCTGGGAAGATAGAAAATATCACATTTCTATTTCACTCGACCCTTTCACTCTCTCTGTCATGCTTCGCTGCCTTTACAAGTCACCATTTCCCTGTTGCAACAAAGCTTACAGGGACTCTAACAGGTGAGGCCTCCAGCAAACACGGGAACGAGCGGGCCTGGGAAACAGGCAGAGGACCACGCCGCTTATCTGCGTGTATCTCGCCGTTTCTTACCACAAGGCCTGCTCCATGACAGCCAAGCTGTCCCGAGGCAATGGCTCAGTAATAAGATACACAACAAATAATGGACTTTTTTGCTGGAAAAATATATACTCAGGTAATTAAATTGTTAACATGATGGATGGCCTTATTTTATATTTGAATTCAAAGTGACTTTCTGTATCACTCAACTAAAATGGCCTGATGTTACAAAAAAAAAAGAAAAAGGAAAAAAAAGCAAAACATAACTCCAGAGAAATAGAAATATAGATTTTTGTTCATGTTAAAAGCAAACATGGGTAGTTTTCACTGGGCTGGGTCATAATATTTCCTTGAAACGCATGGAGCTGGTGTTCAAATTTCATATGCATGACTTCTCTTTCCTAATTTTTGGTAGCATATCCTAAAAGGTAAGGCTATAGAAAAATTTTCCAGTGGATTCGTTTTGTTTTATGCAACAGAATAAGAACATGTTAGAGAGACCTATTGTTCATAAGGTTCCAGAAGCAAGACCCTAGTGCCTGGGTTTAAAATGTTAATGAACATCCATTTTGCCCACGTGGAATCCCAAATGACAATATGTTTTCTGCCCAAGGCAGGATTCTGACTAAATCAATAAACTACCCTAAGTTTGATAAAAGTTTTACAAAAATATCCAGGACATTTAGAGTAATTGTTAACATCTGTTCATTATTCAACAGTGTGCGCAGGTTTAGAAGCCAGATAAATATATTTATTCATCAGCAGCCAGCACGTCACTGCTACCTCAGTGGTGACATAAAACAGTAAGACATTAGAACTTGCCTTAGTCTTGGGTTCAGAGAATACAAATGAACCATTGTGGGGGGAAAAACGAAAAGTTCGGCTTTCTCCATTTTTACACTGAGAGTGAGAGAGATACACGCAGAGAAAGAGGGGGGAGGGGAGGAGAGAGGGGGAAAAGGAGCGAGTTAAAAAAAAATCTTGATAATTTACTTGGAATGGAAAACCTGGGGAATATGGAGGAAAAATAAATAAATAAGTGAAAGTATAAATCTTCGGAGAAGGGATCTAAAGACATCAATCATTGCTGCAGCATGAAGAGCATTTTTCTTGCTTATTCTCCACAACACAATTCAATTTTGATTTCTTCTTTTATTTCACAATGTAAGAAAGTTATGTCTACACTGGAAGAGTAAAACAGGCTTTTGAAAATAACATTAAAAAGGTTGTCTCTAGCAGAATGAAATCAGTTCTTTGAGAATATCCACCAATTGACAGCTGGTTTGTCCTAAGTCAAAAACCAGCTTCAGATTCATTGTTTAATAGTAACAAGAAAATATTAACGAAATCATATTTATTATTATTGGTATCTTATGGGGTGGGGAAGCACGTCGAGAGTTTTTATGTGGGTGTTTGCTATTGTTTTATATAACCTGGGGTGTGAGTGTGTGTGTGTGTGCATGTGTGAGTGTGTGTGTGTGTTCCAAGTGCCCTTCCAGTAGTCTCAGTGACCTCTAATGATGCTAATAGAGCTCAAGTAATGTGTTCCTTGAGTATCCGAAGCTGAGTTGATTATTAACTTTCAACTACCTTGCATTATCCTCAATCATGATTGGGTAAAATTGACTGAGTAAAGTCACCTCAAGGTTTATCTCTTTAATGAGGGAATAAATATGACAATATGCCATCAACTTTAATACAATCCACTAACATCAGACTTAGAAACTGTGAATTTGGCCTATGAAATGTGCAAAGATTCCAGAAAAAGGGGTTATAGAAGACAGTCATTGGTGAACATTGTTGCATTTTTCTGAAGTGTAGGTCTGTAAACTCACTACCAAAGTGTGCACAATGAATTTCACATGAAAGACATTTAATAAAAGTTGGTTGAATTGAATACCTAGAACAATATATATATATATATATATATATAAAGCCCAGTGACTGGAACTCAAGCCATTATACTTTTAAAAAAAGATTAAAATATAGCCCTAGCCAGTTTTGCTCAGTGAATAGAGCACCAGCGGACCAAAGGGTCCCAGTTTGATTCTGGTCAAGGACGTGTACCTTGGTGGCAGGCTTCTCCCTAATCAGCCCTCCCCCAACCTCCCGCAGCCCCTCCCCCCAGACTGCCCCACCCCCAATCAGCCCTCTCCCCCAATCGGGGGTGGGGCCAGCTGGTCAACCTCCTGCATCCCCCTCCTTCGACTGGCCTGTCCAATCGGTCCCATCGGGGCAGGCCAGCCTGACCCCACCATGCACAAATTTGTGCAGTGGGCCTCTAGTACTGGTATATATATAAGTATCCAATACACTCTAAGAGATTAGCTGAAAACACTAGATATTTCTATGAGGACCAGAAAATTAGCAAGGTAGAGATGATAAAATTAATATTGATGCTAGCAGTGATGCTATCTAGCTAATTAAAGCTGTAAAAGAAGCAAGAGCCTCTTCATGGATTGTTCTGTTAACTAACCTGTAATTATATTGTCAATTGCATTAACTTCATTGCCAACTAATAGAGCAAGTTTCAAGGGAGGCAGCCAATGTTGGGATGGTTATTTATTTTTATGTCCTAATTAATCAGTACTGACACCAAACCACATCCTTCCTCCTTGCTCATTATTTAAATGACCCATTTATATGGATGAACCTCTTTGCTTTGTGCATTTCATTATCACATTAACATGCTTTCAAAACAAAAACGGTTGTTTCTGCTTCAGCAAGTACTTTGAACAAACAGTCACTTGAGCTACTCCTGACAGGCTATGCAACCCTCATCTCCCTCGGCATTTATACTGGCCATTTGGAGTTTTAATGTAATGAAATAATCACAACTTGGAGGAAAGAAAACAATCCCCGATGAGCTTTGTAGTGCTATATTATGGGTGGGAGGAGGACTTAGTTTAAGAAATAAAAGCAGGAATTCTAACTTTTCATCCAAGGTTGGGAAGCGACTTTTATATAGCTAGTCATTTATTTGTGTCTCATATCTGAAAACCTGAAAATAAAACCTTCAACTGAATAAAGTGAAAATCTATTGGGATCATCAGAATGAAATACTGTATACTTTTAAAGTAACTCTGCAAGTCAGACTCTGTGACATGTTTCCCCCCTCGTGAAGGCTCCTGGAGATGTGTTAACTATTTCAAGTAGCTGTACCTTTGCCCTCTAATGAAAGGTTATATGCTCAGACTACATCTTGAGAAGCAACCTCATTCACCTTAAGCATATCAACCCTGATATCACCTTCGAAAATGGTGTTGGACAGAGCACAGGTGCCTTATGATGTCTTTAGGAGAGGTCTTTCTGCCCAAATTTTCCTTAGAAAAAAGGAAGCATGATACGTCCAAATCTTAACAAGGTCTCTATATTATGGAGAACATACTCAAAGTACTTTTGGGAAAAACACATTAGTTGAAAAAAAACCTGAAATCAAAAGTTGATTTGGATGTTTACAGATGTCACCTAATGGAATCGTTTTTAAGAAGAGTTAACAACATTTCACCCATATTTATTAGCTATCCCTTTGGATATGATCTCACAATTGCAAGTGTTTGATGGATTGCACTGTCACTTTAAAAAGACCTTTAAAAGAGTATAGGAAAAAGTTACGTTGTGGTGTCCATGAGTGGGCCCCCACAGGACACATTTTTAAAAAACAAAAAACAATAGGTCTAAATGTAACATGATTGTCTACTTGGGCATGAGATGAACTTCCTAGTGATAGGCACATATACAGATGTAAAAAGTGATATGCCCCTGATACTGTGGATATAAATTTTAAAATATGCTCTTGGAAACTGTTGGTAATTCAAAGATAAACTTAAGTGATGATGATTATGTACATTTTATACAATTTTTTAAAATACTAGAGGCCCGGTGCATGATTCGTGCACAGGTGGGGTCTGGCCAGCCCTTTCCGATGGGGGCCCATCGGGCAGGGCCAGTGGGGGGGAGGGTCTGTGGGGGATTGGCCAAATGGCCCGGCCCCTGACCTGGGCGTTGGGGGCTAATTGGGGGCGGGGCTTGCCAGGGGGAGGGGCTGCAGGCGGTTGACCGGTTGGTCCTGGCCCCAATCAGGATGTTGGGGGCCAGGCTGGCTGGGTTGGGGCCCAGATCAGGCTGGTTGGCTGTTGCAGTGCACATCATAGCTAGTGGTCGTTCTGGTCATTCAGCCATTCCGGTCACTGGGCTTTTTTATATATATAGATATTTTGTTGATATTTTACAGAGAGGAGGGGAGAGGGATAGAGAGTTAGAAACATCGATGAGAGAGAAACATCGATCAGCTGCCTCCTGAATACCTCCTACTGGGGATGTGCCCACAACCAAGGTACGTGCCCTTGGCCGGAATTGAACCTGGACCCTTCAGTCTGCAGGCTGACGCTCTATCCACTGAGCCAAATGGGTCAGGGCAACATTTTAAGTTTGAGTAGAACTATGACATGATAATGGAAGAAAACCTAGATTCCTAGATTCATAAATATTATAAACATCCTCTCATAATGGTAAAAATCATTTTTGAGTTTCCGGTTGAGTAACATCACTCATCACTCTATATTTGGGGGTCCTCTGGGGGCAGAGACTCTACTTGGATATGGTGGTGGTTTTCAGATTCCATCCTGATGAAAAATCTTCAATTTATAGACTGTATCAAACAAACAAAATCATTACTTACACTCCATATTTTCATTTACTTTTGGTGGTTTTCTCACGTTTTCAACAGTTACCAGCCACCTTCCTACTACGCCTCCCTCCTCTGCGGTCTAGGAACTCATTTATGCTGAATACCACTTATTACAAGGAAATCCTTCTGTATACTTTACCTAAATCCTGAATCCTTCAGTTAAAGCTCATTTCATATTATTCAGACTCCTGTGAACAGTAGTCCAACATCATCCTCTTTATGGGAAAAACCCATGATTTGAAAATAGTCAATAAATCACTCTTTATCCTTCATTTCCCCCACTTGAATAAGCCTAACTCCCCAGGGCTTTCCCCGTAGTACTCAACCTCCAACTCCCTATCAAGGCACAACTGAGTTCCTGGGAGAATTAGTCATATATTAGGATTAATTATAACATTACATATCATATAAGACTATAATGATTATTAATTTTAAATAGTGAATACAATTGCCATAAAACCTGGCTTAGGCCTTCCTCTAAGTTCCTCAGGAAATTCTCAAATTTCTCCTCAACTGCCTCAGCCTACTTCAGAAATGCTCAATCCTTTGTGTCAGTGACAGGGGAGATCAGTTTATATTTAGGAAAAGTAGGCAAATGTCTGGTATGGAACAGATTAAAACCAAGGAAGTTTGTTCCTTCATAACCTAAGCCAAGATTTCTAACGTTGAAAGGCAACTTAATTAACCCATTTCATACGGTCATCATCAGAGCACTTATTATTGAAAGTGGGCTCCATTTCAAGCCTCACATGTATAAAATTTTCTGAAACACTTTTTTAAGTAGAGTGTACACAGTAACCCAATAAATGTTTGTTCTGCTTTGTTTGGGGTGGAGATGGCCATTCTGCATGTTTCACATCAGGCATTACATTCTCTCTCTCAATTAGAGTGTCACCTTGAAGATGAGGTGTCCAAATCTGCACATGTTGATCAGCTACATACTAGAAGGCAAAAAACTCAAGAGCTTATATTTATTTCAACAGATTCGTATTTTTAACATATTGCCTAATTTTTGTGCATGAGGCATGAAACATGACCCTTAGTTAGACTGCTGATAGGATGTTTTGCATTTTTAAAGAGGTAGCACTGGTAGAGGGTGAATCAGCATGCATTTACTGTGGAATGATAAATGTCGCTTCAGTGCCCCTTGCTGAAACCCATGATTATAGTTTGTTGATAGTCCCATACTTTTTGTTTTCTGAAGATGATGCTAGAATCCTACTGTGATCTCTGTGCTAGCCCTAGAAGATGCAGGCAAGTTCCAGTGTATCTCCTAGGTCTTTAGTGTCAGATTCAAATGAACATTAAGGAGGGCCTCGGAAAAAGCTAGTAAAGGTCACTGGCTGCGTGAAATTAGGGTGTAAGAAGGGAGGGATTTCTGGCAGGGGCTCCTCTACCCAGTGACCATTCTTGTCATCAGAGTTCTCTAAATCAGTCTGATAGGATATTGAAGATTGGAATTTAGGTATTGCAGAATGTTTGCAGGCTCCCAGGCAGTGGGAAAAAAAAAGATCTGGATCAAATTATATTCAATTCAGAGGCATGTGGGGCATTCTAATGATTTCCATTACCCCTGTGGTCATCTTGGGTGGTGCAGCTCATTAAGGTTCAATCACAAAAATTAGGACTCAGAGGATGTCAGACCCGAGAAAGACCCTAGGTAGGCCACCAAAGCTCACTGAGATGAAGTGACTTGGACAAGGCCATCTTCTAACAGTAGTCCTTACCTCCAGGACTATAAAACAGGTGGCTAATGCTTATCGTCTAAACAGCTATCCCAGCAGGAGTTCACTGGAGAAAGTCAACAAAGTGTTCAAAGATTTGGAGAGAAGAGTTGCCTATCGCGAACAGTGTCTGCTAGTCCAAGCCCCCATCAAACACTTTCCTGGAACTCCAGAGTAGTTTCCTGATTCACAATCATGCGTCCATGTGTAGCCCGCCAATCACTGACTCTCCAGAGTCACAGCCTCCTTCTGCCCCACTTCTTTTTCCAGAGGCTCCTGTATGTCCTAACTCTGCCCAAGTAGAACCTGACCTCTTTGGACAAGGCTTTCTGTAGTCGATGTTTATAGTTATGTCTGTTTCTATCACCATGCCATATTGGATCCTGACCCACAAATATTCGTTCCCCTCCACCTGGCTCTGAAAAGTGTTTTCCCAGTCTCTTCCTATTCTAGAAGATTATGATTATAATAGCTTAAATAGTTTATCTTTTCATTTAAAAAAAGCTTCACATATGAATGTCACATTGTAATTGAGATTGCTAATATTCAAATTGTGTGCCTGTGGTTCCTCAGATACCATCGGTGAAAAGAGGTGAGCACAAACATGAGGTTTTGAAACTCCTACCCCATTTTCACCATAATAACTTCGCTGACTTTTACCTAGTTTATAAGTTGGCTTCTGAGTAAGATATTGTTTAAAGAAGAATTTTGACTACTTTTATTTTAAAAAGTTAAAAAACAAAACAAAACAGCTTTTAAATTACAATAACACATGACTCAAAGAATTTGCCACCACCTGGTGGCAGCATACCAAAATTTCAACATATCTAAATTGATAACAAGGAAAAGTTGAATCTGCTATCCGAAATTCATAAAGCATCAGAAATGCCTCAGAGGATTAAGTGTATTATGAAAAAATGTATTACAAAGTACAATATTACTTTCAAAATGCAATGTGAGAGTATTCGAAAGTTAGGATCCCAGAAAAGAATTACTTTGTTGTATGGATCTCATACTGCTTATAGAAAATATTTTCATTATGTCTTAAAACGATTTCAATAAGGTAAAATAAGCCAGTAGAATTCTCTCTGTTTTCATGTTTGAACATCAGTGTTATTTATCTTCAATTACCAGGTCGGGGGAGTTTCATTTTTCTTCTTGGAATCAATGTAAATACTCAATTCCTGGATAAATCCTACCTGAGACATTTCCTGTGCTACTCTTCACCTCCATCAAAATAAAATAAAACAAAAGACCAAAGACACCTTCTCCTAGACCTTTATAAATGACTGCACAAAGAGAATAGACTATACTCAGCTACTTCAACCCCCAGCACATTCATGGAGAAGTGGTGGTGGAAGGTGAGAATTTGCCTTCTCAGGCCTTTCAGCTCTCACATAATAGTAATAGATTACATTGGCTTTGTCCACTCTAACCACACTAACCTTGCTCAGACAGTACCCTGTTTAGGTAAAATACTTTTAGCACTCAGGAATAGGTTCTAGTTAGGTAAGCACCTGTACAGTGGAGGGGAAAATGAAATCTGAGCCCTGCCAATCCCTGCTGCTTCTCTGTCCAGACCCACAGAGACCTGTTCCCTTGCCCCTCTCTTCTGGCTGTGTGATTCGAAAGTCATTGTCCCCTTGCTCATAGTGATTGTCGTAGGTTATGTTGTCAGGCAGGACATGAGATAAGACAGACTAGGGGTGGCCTGCAACACTCCCTGGCTGGAGGACACAGAAGGAAGATTTATGTCTTAGGGTCCCAGATTGCCAGAGTAAACTTACTCCTTAAGAAGCCATGATCACTTTGTATCACATATGGCTTTGCCAGCAAGCTTATATCCATACAAGTTCTTTGAGAACCATCAGTGAGCCAATGACATTCTGAGCAAACAGCAATTAGTCAAATTGGCAGTTTGCAACTGAAGTCTGTGCCTAGTTCCCCTAAAACAATGCATCCAGCATTGTTTACCAGCTTTTCCTAGGGTCAGTTACAAGGAGCAAACTATGACTTGATTCACAACAATTAATGAAGTGACAGCAATAAAAAGTAAGGGAAAAAGAACAAGAATTGATTTAGTACTTTTGAAACGTAGGGTATCTTTCCTGATATGAACGTGAGAATGACCTACAGTGCTTCTCCTACTTACAACAGATGGAGCAAAGTAGATTTTAATCATTTAGAGTATGTGTCACCATTAATTCTTTCAGCGTGCTAAGAGCATGTCAGAGCAAATATTGGACACTCCAGGGGTCTAAACTGTTGCTGAAAATAAATAAAATTCATTGATGACCATGACTTTGCAATTGTTGGATGTTACTACTGTTAAATAACATTTCTCTTATGGATTTGTGTCATGGTATCAGTGGTACAAAGCCAAGTACCACCAGCTGTGGTCTGCCAACAGTTTGGAGCAATATTTAAATTGTCTTTATACTGTAGCATTATAAAACCAGTTGCATAAAAGTTTATATGTTTATTTAAAATCTTCAGAAAAAGAAAGTTTCCAGAAAGAAGCCAGACAAACCAAAAATGCTCAATGTCAAGGTTGCCAAGTGAGAAAACAGACATATTAACACGTACTAATTAACCTTCCTGCTTTGGTTATTATATAACAGGCTGTGTTATGATCTGCTGCCTTGCTCCTGGGCCAGTACTGCCTATCTTGAGATCACTTTTGATACTCCTAAGGCAAAGGAACACCAAACAGTAGTCATTTATCTGACAAAAGACCTTGTTTTTTCCTTATTCTGTCAATCATTAAACTAGTAATGTCTTTTATGTTATTGCTTTGACATTCATTAACACTCACGTCAGAGGAAATCTTTGCCATTACAAATCCTTTTGACCATCTAAAGTTATTTTGCCTTGGTTTGTTACAATTTTTTTAATTGATGCAACAGCACTAAGATGGGTTGGGAACTTACTAGTTCAACTTGAGGTGTCTCTTTTATGACTCAAATGCATACTTTTCGTTAAAAAATCAGCTTTCTACATCTCCTCGTTAACTTTTATGGCAAGCATGACTGATTAGCTTAAGAGGAAGGAATACCTCAGAAAAACAAAGTCAGATAGCTACAAGCCTGCTGTGTTGTCACAGGTATTCTTCCTCCTGGCAAATACACAAACCCTTGGGAGAGTTTCCACTGAAAACATAGAAGGCTCATTATCATCTCCAATGCCTGAAACACACTTTACATAAGTTCCTTGTGATTTGAAACCACAAACAGAAACAGAGTAAGATGAGTGTCTAATATGACAGAGTGAGAACTTGGAATATCACTGGGTAACTCGTTCACTTCTCAACCACTCCTTTTGTGGGAATATCAGCCATAAAAACTGATTATACATCATCCATAGCCATATCATCATCCAGCATTGAGAGGAATAAAACTGAACAAACACTTTTCTTTTTTAATAAAGAGCAATTTAGAGGGTGGGAGAAGAACCAATTTCCTTCTTGGAAAATCCATGTGTTATGAAAACGTCTTTTATTTAAGGAGTGGATTAACCTCATTGTATCTGTACTTATATTCCACCTACTCACAGAGTGTACAAGGGAGTGGAGTAGATATCAAAACACTTCTCTAATATACATCATTTTAAATGTTATCAA
The DNA here is from genome assembly GCF_000327345.1 of Myotis davidii. Taxonomy (NCBI): domain Eukaryota; kingdom Metazoa; phylum Chordata; class Mammalia; order Chiroptera; family Vespertilionidae; genus Myotis; species Myotis davidii. The sequence goes on from NW_006291010.1 coordinate 992,230, forward strand.
TATGAAAACCAATATAAAATGTTTCTTTAACTATCCTTTTAGTATTAATAATTTAATTTATGGGGTATTTAATTAAAATCACAGACTGAATTTGGCCCCAGGGCACTGTCATTATTTTTAAAGATACTTAGACAGAATATTTCCCTTAGCAGAGATTCCTTCTCTCTGCTAAGAATAAAATTCAATCAAAGTATGAAGACATGGGGCATGGACTGAGCTGAATGTATTTATTCACTCAACAAACACTTAGGAAAGACACTGCAATAGAGACCTTGCAGCTGTGTTGAAAAGGAAACACTACACTTCCCACTACACACAGGGAAGTGATTTTACCTGTAGGATAACCAAACCCATGGCTTCAGGAAGTGAACTATAATGGGGTTTTAATGTCCTTTGGGCCCTGCCTCAGCATTGTTCATTTTCAGTAAATGAAAGCAATACAAGCTTTGCAAAGGGATTTTAAACTATTACAGGGGAAACTTCGAAATAAATCCAATACCACCTTAGATGTAAGATTCCGGGAACTACTCATCTTGTGGAGATCTTTAATCTGAAACCACTGCAGGTTTCATGAATATTTAAGAAGCAAAGACTCAAAGAAGACAGTTGAAGGGAAAATTGCTCGTGGCTATTTTTAATAAATAGATCCTTTCTAGGACTCCCAGTTTTCAGTGGGAATTGCCTCAAAGACACTTTCCACCTATAATCATTACTCAAGGATTAGGACCCAAGAAACCACACTCGGGGGGCCCATTTATTGCAGCCAGATGGGTAATGGTTCAAAAAGCAGCTCTCCCAAGTGTGAAGAGAGACTATAAACCTGCACCCAATTTGAGGCAAAGAGGTGGGGCCACAGCTCTCCACCCAACACACACCCACACATAGGTTTCTCATGACTTGTCTCCCCACCCAGGCCTTGGTTATTTTCCCTTCCTCATCTGATTCCACCAGGATCACAATGTTCTTGAGATAAAATTTAGTGAAGAATTAAGCGTGGTGTATAAGATTAGATTGCTAGATTTGGGGTTGAGTGACCACTGTGTTGTTTATTAGCAGCATGAATGTGGGCAAATTGTTTAAGGTCTTTCAAAGTAAAGTTCACCCTATTCAGACGAAAGCTCATCTCAAAGGCCTCATAAACCAGCAATCTGATCCAATTAAACTTTTCTCTGCAGAACTTCCTGAACCAACACTCCCATTCCAAATATACCAGCATATTATTTAACCACTCTGGGTATTTTGACTCCCATATTTTCATTCAAATTGTGTATTCATTAGTGTAGCTACCTATGGGGAGATGGGGGGTTGAAATCTAACTTGAGTACTGATGCTAATAATTTGGTCTCCCACTCTCTACCTCCACTAAGTATTATATGCAAAAAATAAATTAAACTACACATTTTTTCTTAAAATATGGCGAGAGAAGGCTTTCAATATGAATATGGATGTGTATTTCAGATGTCACAAACCTGTTGATGCTTGATTCCTTCCACATCATTTCACCTCCCTTTCCACTCCACTCCCCCACATTTCCAACAAAGCTCTGAGTCCCTTTTAGAAACTTTGCAAAATGAAGGGACCCATTGTTTGGGCTCTGCTTAAGATGGTAGCACTAAGCGAATGCACCCCAGCAATAATTTTTCAACATGTTCATGGAGTGTTTCAGATTGATGTCTCCATAAGATCATTATCTCTCGCCCCTCACTCACCCTATTGTCATGTTATAACCTGTGTTCAAGAGAAGTCCAGGTCCACTGTCGTAACTACAGATTTAACTCTGTTAATAAGAAAATGCAAACCACTAACCATTGTTTCTGCTCTCATAAGAAAATAGACTCTAATTTATATCAAATAATCAAAATTTATGGGTTAACTTAGAAGAATCCTTAGAATCTTGTGACAAGGAGCTCTTAGACGATATCCTCATTTATAAGCCATACAAATAGAAAAAGTATTTGTATAACAAATGGCCTTGCAGCGTCTGTTGAAATACCTATGGTTACATTATCTCATGACTTTTTGATTTAGCTGAGTTCAATCAAAATAGCTCTAACTGTGAAAATGTCTATGCCCTCTTAAAATTTTAAGATTCACAATTTTAATCAATTCTGTACCAGTACCAGTTTGTGCAATAAAGCATACGTTTAACCATGCTACTGCATGACAGCTCTTTAAATATTTGAAGCTATTGTTCATGTTCCTTATAAGCCTGCTCTTATCAAAATATCCCTAGGTCCTTCAACTCATTGACGTGATCTCCTCACCTCTTGCTATCTTTGTGCCCTTTATTTGGAAGTTATCCAGTCCATAAATCTCTCTCTTAAAACATAGTACCCCCAAATGAAGACAATAACGCAAACAGTCTCTAAGCACAACAGAGCTAAACCATTACCCCCATTAAATCAGGTCACTGTACTTCTATACTGGAGCCTGGGGTTCTATTAGCTTTTATAGCCACTCCAACACCTTGTTGGGTTATATTATGATTTGACAAGGCCTTGCTCAATAAGTAGCCCAAACTAAGACATAAACTTTTACTTCTGTTTCTTCTGCCATCACTAGTTAATGAATTAACCCGAAGCAATCTTTCTGAACTCAATTTCTTGAATTGTTCTGTGGGGTCAATATTCAAACATGGACTATAGCTCTTGTTGTTTAACATGCTGTCATGTTGGTTAATGTGGAATTAATGAAACATCAGTGGAATTTTGGTAAGTAATAACACATCTCATGATTCTAAACAGTATTGTTGTTATTCTCTGCAACTGAAAGAGCTGCCCAGGGTGAGAGTGTCTAACTACATTACATCCAACCTGAACAGAATATTTTTTTCCTCCTCCAATCAAAACATTTTCTTCTCCCTCTTAAAGTTGACAAAGTGATTACAGGAATACAGAGTTCTGAAGAAAAGAAAACTGTATGATTCACATCACATGAAGCAAGATGCCACCCAATCCACCCTAGGGAAAGTTGGGAGAAAAATATGTCTTTTATTTTTTCTATCATAATACAGAAAATAAGCACTAGCAGTGTTGATAGCCTATGGCTTTTCATTTAGAATCAACAATGGTGGCACGTTCTATGATTATACTTTTTCAGCACCATCCCCAAACAAAGCAATGAAATGTAAGATGATGTGAATGAGACCCTGAAATTTAAGGAGGCAGAATAATGGCTTGCAGGTGTGAACATTATTCATATTTTAAACAAAATTAAATTCTTCCCCATTACTCTAGGAAAACCAATATAACAATTACCAAGAGGTAAGATGCTTCTGATATTTAAAAGATCTGCTCATTTTGATGACAGTTTTTAACTCATGTTAATCAAATAGAGTACGTGTACAGGATTTATATTATGAAGAATAATACCCAGGTGAAACTTATAAACTAATCCTTCATTTATAGCATACCCCCTCTGTGAAATGTATAAACCCCAAACACAGGATCCTTTTATGTCAGTTTCTTTCAGGTATAAATCAATGTGATGGGAGCAACACAAAGGAGAGGGGGCTTAGAACTGACATCAGTGCAGATTGTTTAAACACCCAGATGATGTTTAGAAGAATGTGATTATTCTAGAAGATGTTAGACAAGAGATTTTTTCAGTGAATACATGCCTGTCTAAATGTCGGGGAAGGCTGTAAAATAGTCTCCCTAGGATGTGGGATATGGAGGGAGTTAGACTACTTTGCCTTTTTAAATAACATCAGGGCTAGGCTGGTACTAGGCACTCTGACAATATTTGATGAACTTGAACGTGTAGAGTCTATATCTGTAACTTCAAGAGAGGTAAGAGAAAAGATAGAAATTCATGCACCATGCCCTGTTTAAAATAGAGCATGTCAGATAACAGAAGAGAATCAATGCTCCAAGGTCATCCCCACCCACTGCCAACTCATGTTCAAGGGAAAGCACAAGGACCAAGAGCACCCTGGTGGCGACACCACTGTGGTGACCATTGCAGAGTTTGTTTCACGTGCCCTTGCTTATTTGCTTGAACAATTTTTGTCCTTTTGTTAAACTGAAGGAAAAAGAAAACTGGTGAACTCATATTATTAGTATATTATGCATACTTATTAAATATTAAAATCTGAATAAATTTTTCAAGCAAATGAAAAAGCTGTGAAAGAATACAAAATTTTAAAATGTAATATTTTAGCATCAATCAAGATTCTATGGAGCCGGCCTTAAAATTCCTTTTTAATTTTATTTTTTAACACAGAATCAAACCCTGAACACAATGAGGGGGGTCTCTTTCAGACTATTTTTACATCTCTAATACTTCTTATTTGAAGAGAATTAGCACATATTCGAGTCCTCTTACATATATTATTACTTTTTAAGATTATGATCACCTAAAAAATTCACAAGAAAAACAACACTATTTGATTAATTAATGCCACCAATCAGCTTGATAAACAACTTAATCTAATGAGGCTGAGAAAGAGAATAGAGGGGGGAAGGTAACTAGGAAGCTAAACTGAACACCTGTATACCAGAACACTTATAAGTATGAGTAACCACAGGTCTTTGGATTTCTAGTCAAAATACTGGAAAAAGGAAAGTATTCTCCCTATATTCAACAAATTCCAAGGTAATAATCTGTAGTGTCATGAAAAGTCTAACTCCCCACACTTCTCAGTGGACAAGAGAGTTGATTGCTATTCCTTCATCTTCAAACAATGGCACACATTGATAACATTTTCAGATAATTGTACTCATGGAATATGTGGCATGTGGCTAACATATATGTAATATATATATATATTTGAGTTGACTTTATTGTGGTTACATCAGTTAATCAAATAGGTTTCAAGTCTACAATTCTATAGTACATTGTCTATATATCGCACTGTGTATTCACCACCCTTAGTCTAGTCTCTTTCCATCCATTTATCCCTCCTTTACCATCTTCTACCTGCCCCACCTCCCTCTGATAATTACCATTCTATTGCCTGTGTCTATGAGGTTTTTTTACTAAATCCCTTTACCTATTTCACTCAGCTCTCCCACCCCTTCTTCCTTGACAGCTGTCAGTTTGTTCTCTGTATCTATGAATCTGTTTCTATTTTGTTTGTTTATTTTGCCCAGTAGATTCCACATATAAGTAAAATCATATGGTATTTGTCTTTCTCTGATGGGTTTATCTCACTTAGCATAATACCCTCTAGGCACATCCATGCTGTTTAGAAAATAAGACTTTCTTCTTTTTTATGGCTAAGTAGTATTCCAATGGGTAAATGTATTATAGTTGTTGTGTGTTTTTTATCCAATCATCTACTGATAGGCACTTGGGCTGCTTCAAAATCATGGTTATTGTAAATAGCACTGAAGTGAACATACAGGTGCATATATTATTTTAAATCAGTGTTTTGGATTTCTTTGGATATATTCCCAGATGTAGAATTGCTGGGTCATAACGCAGTTTCATTTTTTATATTTGTGGAAACTCCATACTATTTTCCACATTGACTGCACCAATCTGCATTCCCACCAACAGTGCATGAGGATTCCTTTTGCTCCACATCCTCACCAATACTTGTTGTTTGTTGATTTACTTGTAATATTGTTTCCCACGTTCAAGGAGATATATCAAAAAAATGCTACAAAAATATTTAAGATTTTACTGCCTATATTTTCTTCTAGGATTTTCATGGTTTCACGACTTACATTTAAGTCTTTACTCCATTTTGATTTATTCTTGTGTATGGTAGAAGTTGGTGGTCTAGTTTCATTTTTTTGCATGTATCTGTCCAATTTTCCCAACACCATTTATTGAAGAGACTATTTTTAACCCATTTTATATTCTTGCCTTCTTTGTCAAATATCAATTGGCCATTAAGGTGTGGGCTCTCTATTCTGTTCCATTGATCTAAAAGTCTATTTTTATGCTAGTACCATGTTGTTTTGATTACTATGGCCTTGTAGTATAGTTTGATATTAGGTAACATGATTTCTCCAACTTTGTTCTTCTTTTTCAAGGTTGCTGTGGCTATTCAGGGTCTTTTGTTGTCCATATAAATTTTTGGAATATTTGTTCTAGTTCTGTGACATATCCATTGGTATTTTTATAGGAATTGCACTGAATCTATAAATTGCTGTGGGTAGTGTGAACATTTTAATGATGTTAATTCTTTTTATCCATGAACATGGTATATCCTTCCACGTATTTATATCTTCCTCAATTTCTTTCTTCAGTATTTTATAATTTATATATTTTCCCACTACTATTGACTTATTTATTCAAAATATGTTTACATTTACTGAATGCTAACTCTGTGCCTGGCCTAGAGAACCATAAAACACTAGACATTAAAGATACATTTGAGGTTATTCATACCAGGTGTTGCTATCTTTGGGACCTTAGTGGCAGAGGAGTAGCATATAAATATGAAGAGTCAGGTTTAAGATAATAGGAATGATGATGTCTGTGTGGGATTAAAAACATATGACCCTCTTAAGTCATTCAAACCCAATTTCTTTTTTTTTTCTTTTCTGAACATCATCTGCCAGAAGCAGCCCATAGGCTGGAAATCAGCAGTCCCAATTTTGTCTCACTTCTCTATTTTTTTCAAATAATCAGAGTCATATCCTGTTTCAATCTCATAAATCCACTGAATTGGAATCTTCATGCTTCTCTCTCTCTCTCTCTCTCTCTCTCTCTCTCTCTCTCTCCCATTTTACCTCAATGTCCCCAATCCAGTAAATAATTTCACTGGTTTGGTTTGGGCTTGGGTTTGGGTTTTTCTTCTCTCTCTTACTTATATTTATCAAAGGCCAAATATAAAGTCCCTTCTCAGGAAGAAAAGGATCAGCTTCTAAACAATGAGATCAGACACTCCTAGCTATCTAGAAGGGGTCACCAGGAGTCCTGTGAACAGCTGCAAGACTTGTAGTTGCTTTAAAAATCTATGACTGTTAAGCCCAACTTACTACAAAGCAATGAAGTTACTTTCATGTTTACTAAATGGAAGCAATTTCATCACACTTCATGCATGAGAGATAAGTTTTGAGGGAATTTTCCAGTCGTCCTACCCACAATGAATCAATTGAAATCAAATAATCAGTATAAAATTTGGCTCAGCAAATATTTGTAGTGGTCAACTCAGTTGCTCATTTGGTGACAACCTTGTAGTTCTAAGATAGTTTTCTATATTAAGCTATTTTTATACATCTCTATATTTCACCTGTTCAGTTGGGGGTTTTAACATAAAAATATTAATTTCAGTATTGACTTGCTTTGTCATTTGTTCTTATAAGACAGCCAAATAGACACATATAAAAACCATTATGTATCCTGAACACCAGTTCTTCTAACCTTATTCTTCCGGATGGAGCCAATTGACATGAGCAAAATGTATAAACATATAAATTGAATATAAATAATCTAAAGTGAATTAATGGTGATGAAAGCTACTGGGCTAGTCAGAAATCGAAGTACTTTCCTTATATTCTAAACATAAGAATTACTGAGCTATACAGATAATAAGATGACAGGATATCTGAAGCAACATAGTATAGAATATTTCTCATCACCCTACTCAATTCCCTAAAAATTCAGATAACTGTGAAAGCTTTTTGTTACCATGTTGTAAAGTATAAAATAATTCAGAAAGACCTTAGTTATTTGGGTGATTATAAACATACTTTGGTGTTCTATTTTTCTGTTCCTATTTCTCTTTATACTTTCCTCTATTATGGCTCTTAAAATGTTATCTTAGCATTACTTTCAGTAAATAGTTATCTCTCTGCCCAGCCAAATTCTCTCCTGAAGCTTATACCAAATCCCCACTACATGCCAGGCACTGTGCTAGGGTTCTGGTACATAGTTGATGCTCAATAAACATTAATTACAATGAGATCCTATGCAGGGGGGGCTTAAAATCTCTTTATTCTGTCACCAATAAATTTGCATTATGGTGAAAGGAAAGACAGTTCTAATCTGAATGAATGAGGTGAGACACAATAGGTACCCAGAGGACTCAATAAATATTAATAGAATTAGTGAAGGCTCTTTTGAAAATTAAATCCCCTGAAAACTGCATTTTTATACACTTATTTATTGTGGTAGTTACAGATCGCTCTAAGAAGAAGCAACTTAATACATAATATAATCATCTTCAGTGCAGTTAATTAATTCCAGATTTTATTACATTACTTGAGCTCCCTTACGACTTTAATCTCATGATATAGGGAGATGGAAAATGTAGGTGCTACAAGTCATCTTGAGAGCCAAGGGGAATTATAACTTACATCTCAATTACAAGGCAAGGACTAATAAATGACTAGCTACTTGTGGGGGCTGGAAAAAAAATGTTACAATACAAGAAAGCTCAAAGCACTTCAGAATTCGGAGACCAGCTATCTGAATTCCACAGTGGAGCAGAGGCAGGAGGGGAAGAAAAAAGCATGGAGGGCAGGAAGCAGAGGGTGCCTTGCCAGTAACCAGGGCTTCCAGGAAAATGGTCAACTTATGCAAGAAATAAACCTGTCTTACAATGGACACGTTGACTGTCAGCGCCAAGGCCCGGCCCACTGGAAATCAGAGTTGCTGAAATATATGATTAGTGTTCTGTTTCATGCTCACTTTCATTGCCACACCTTTCGGTGGAGGTCATCTTTCGAGTCATTAAATAATCTTAGAGTGATATGTACACAGAAGAGTTTGTTCCTTATCTTTTCCATGTCACACCTGGTACTTTCCATGAGCTCTTTGTTCTTGTTTTAACAAAGTGTGTAAGGGTTGTTGTTTTTTTTGTTTTCCCTTCCCGATGACTTAATTTAACTCAGCTTTTTAACCCTATATCAACCACAGTTGTTAGGAATGTCTCTCTACCTAGACACACATTAGTTGTTAACACATATAATGCAGAAAAGTTGTATTTTGATTTTAAACAACATATTCTAAATCGATAAAAGATTTTTCCTTCATAAATACATGTAATTATATTGTTACCCCTCCATTCCTTTGAAGTAAATATATATATATATTAATTCAATATTGCTCAGTAACCTAATTCTGATTTAACATTTTTTTGTGACACTAATGCACAGGGTTTTAAGTGAGGCATTATCAAGGTAATAAAGAAATTCATGTTATCATCTGCCTTCATATATTTATAACAGAATATCATGTGATATGTACAATAGATTTTTAGAGATTAATATGTATCATGTGTATAGATTAATTTGTAAAACATATTAACTTGACTGATGTTCTCAACATTGACCACCTTAAGCTATGAGAGAGAGACAAGACAAATTTCACAGGTGAAAATGAAAAATTCCAAGATATTAGCTGACTTATCCGAAATAAAAATAAGAAGTGGCAGAATTTGGTCTAGAACAACAGTCCTTTAGATTCTTGCCCTTCTTGAAATGCTCTTAGCTTCTGAGATACCTCACTGTGCTGGTTTTCTTCATGCTATATGGCTTTACATCTGCTTTAAGGATCTCTTCTTTTTTTTACCTCAAATGTGGGCGGGACCTAGGGCTCAGTCCTTTGGTACCTTCTCCTCCTCACCCTCTAGCAGGTCCCATATACTATAAAAGCTTTGCATACCATATGTCAGTTGATAACTCCCAAACTCATATCTCTAACCAGACCTCTTCCTTCAGGGCAGACTCATATATCCAACAGCCAGCTTAATAACATCTCTTTGGGTTTTCACAGCCATACCCAGATTAAAATGAGTAAAACAAAATTTCTGGCATCCTCCCCAAAACTGGTTTCTCTTCTGATATTCTGTATCATGGGACATAGCTCCATTGGTCAAACAATGCCTTAGTTTCCCTTGGCTTTTCTTTCTTCTTCACAAATAAATCTTAAATCCCTCTTCATCTCTCCTTTCCACTGTCATCACTTTTGTCCCAGCCACAACCCCACTTCCGTAGAATATGCTACAGTTTTTCACTCTGAATCTTGACCCATCAAGTCTAATTTTCTCCACATGGAAGCAAAAGTAACCTTTTAAAAGCAGAATCATGTTAATATACATGCTGACTTAAAACTATAAAAGCTTCCTATTAGATGTTTTAAATGTTTAACTACTGTTCAGTAACACATTCAACTATCTCTAAATAAATAAAGAATATAAAAAGAGTGTAAAGCCGCCCTATCATCCTTGTTTCCCATCTACCTAGTTCCTCCCACCACCACAGACAACCACTGCTCCTCCCTTCTTATGCTCCATTACAAATATGATTGCAAGCACCTTGTCCTGGTTACTGAGCCCCGCTGGATCAGACCCTGCTGCTTCTCCACTCCCACCTTGTTCCTCCTCCTTCCCTATGCTCTACTCCCCTGAATTTCTTTGGTTTCATGAATTAACCGAATTCCTTTCTGTACCAGTTATTTATCCACATTATTTTTGGAGGGGGAGAGGAGGTTTTGTTTTCCCATTGACCCCCTCCACTCTGCCTGCAATCCTCCCATGCGTTCACCATTCTACTGTCTGTGTCTATATATACATGTACATTTCCCCATTAATCACTCCCCACACAGACCCCACCCCTTCCCTCTGAAATTCATCAGTCTGTTCCATATTTCTATGACTCTGGATCTCTTTTATTCCTCCATTTATTTTGTTCATTAGAATCCACATATGAGTGAGATCGGGTGGTACTTATCTTCCTCTGACTGGCCTATTTTGCTTAGCATAATACTTTCCAGGTCCATCAATGGTAAGAGTTCTTTCTTTTTTACAACTGCATAGTATTCCGTTGGGTAAATGTACCACAGCTTTTTTATCCACTCATCTGTTGATGGGCACTTGGGCTGTTTCCAAATCTTAGCTCTTATAAATTGCACTGCTAAGAACATAGGGATTAATGAAACAGGGGCCACTGCATGGGAGAACATATTTGCCAATGATATATCTGATAAGGGATTAATTTCCAAAATATATAAGGAACTCCAACAACTTAACAAAAGGAAGACAAACCATCCAATTAAAAAATGGGCAAAGAACCTAAATAGATACTTCTCCAAAGTGGACATACAGAAGGCCAAGAGACATATGAAAAAATGCTCAAAGTCACTAATCATCCAAGAGATGCAGATTAAAACAAAGAAGTTTCACCTCACACCTTTCAGAATGGCTACCATTAACAAATCAGCAAACGACAAGTGCTGACAAGGATGCCTAGAAAAGGGAACCCTAGTGCACTGCTGGTGGGAATGCAGACTGGGGCACCAATGTAGAAAAAAGGATGGCGTTTCCTCAATAAATTAAAAATGGACTGCCATTTGACCCAGTGATCCCACATCTAGGAATATATCCTAAGAAACCAGAAACACCAATCAAAAAGAATATATGCACCGTTATCCACATAATTTACATTAACTAGACCAACCCTCCCCTTTCTTCCATATTTTTCCTGTCTCTCTTCCATATTTTCCACATCTCTCTTCATATGCCCTGTCTTGGCAAAGTAGACTCTCCTCTGTTGCTTATTTAGCGAGCTGATCACAAGTTGTAATTATGTGTCAACTTATGTGCTCATTCTCTGACCATCTCTTTCACTAGATGAGAGACTCCAGGAGAGCATGTGCTGCATCGATTTGTTTATCCTTCTGCCGCTGTTACACCTACTCATTTAGAAGAGGGGCTCACTCTTACAGCTTAATGCATATTAAGTAAAGTGAATTAATTAATACTTTCTACCTATGTAAACATTGAGACTTTAATTAGAAATTTCCTGAACATTTATATGTACCGTTGCAGTGAAGCAGATTATACAAATTGATCTATAAAAGGAATTCTTCCAGCCTCCAAAAAAAGTGAGGAGGTGGGTTCTGATGTAAATTATGTGCTAAGGAATGTCATGGGTTTTTTTTGCTGTTGTTGTTGTTGTTGTTTTATATTTTATTGATTTTTTACAGAGAGGAAGGGAGAGGGATAGAGAGTTAGAAACATTGATCAGCTGCCTCCTCCACACTCCCTACTGGGGATGTGCCCGCAACCAAGTTACATGCCCTTGACCGGAATTGAACCTGGGACCCTTGAGTCCGCAGGCTGACGCTCTATCCACTGAGCCAAACCGGCCAGGGCGGAATGTCATGGTTTGTGCACAAAGTCCACTCTAGGAATAACAAAATTCTATCTATATTCTTCAAACATAAAGGGCAAGTAATAAATACACATTTTCACATGACATCTTTCAACAATGTGTTTATGAATCTAAAGCCACCACGTATAAAACTTTATGTATTGTAACTAAAGTCCTTTGTCATTGGTTGCTTTAGAATTTTCTTTTACTTAAACTCCTGCACATGCTATTACATTTTTAATCTAAATAAAGATACTAAGTCAATAAGAATTTAGGAAAAAACACTTTTACGTGTGAGTGAAGTGTTTATTTCTCCTTTCCTTTTAAAGGGGGTGGTGTCTAATGCTTTGTCCTGAATGAGCTTGTTATGTTCAACTTTGTGAATTCCCTCCCCATAAAAGACACGTCTTCCCTCTCATCCTGAGCACGGCTGTACATCGAAGGACACTCCAGGCATTTCCCTTTCAGATCTCAAAAGGAAGTATTAATCAAACAAAAGATGGGAAATTATGACATTCAGCCACTAAGGTTTAACTCAAGTAGCCAAGTTTTAGTTGATCACAGGGTACAGGTGACTATCCATCAAATAAACCATCATAACACACATTAAAATGTCTGGGTTAATCAGGACAGAAGCCAAGAACAATATTTTTGCTGATGCTCAATAAAGACTACCAAAGGAATTCCCCTAAAACTGTGTTTTATAAACATGCAACACCTAAAAAATAATAACAGTATGAAAGGAACTCTGCCTAATAGCATCTTGAACAAGGCAACAATGCATTCTTTTGAAGAAATACTAAATGTCTTAGATGACATATGCAAGTTTAAATTGCAAAAATGTTAAAGTAAACTTGAAATGCGGTAAAATACAGGGTGTCCCCCAAAAATGTATACACACATTGAAAAATCATAAAGGCAGTGTTTACTAAAATGCATTTCATTTTTCAAAATGTAATAGAATCAGCTGTTAAAATGTGTATACATTTTTTGGGGTGAGACCCTGTATGTATGCAAATATATTTTAACCCTTTCAAAAGCACCACAGAATTTGACAAAACATCCAAAATACACTAAATAATGTTGCAGCATAAAATACTGGTATAATCATGTTCTCATTTCTTTTCCAACTCCATCTTCCAAAAATTAACTTCATCTGGAAATCAGTGACAATTACTTAGATAGAGGAAGAGAAATCTGTAGGATATCAATTGAAAAAGAAGTATATTTTCTTTTCCTATTAGGATTCTTGTGTTGTTTTTTTTATGACAAGTATGAAAATGGGTCTTGTTTCCATATCTGCCTCAAATCTTGTTCCGGGCATATATAGCCACTGATACTAGAATGTGGGGTAGCTACCTTGAATTTTTGTTAGAGCATCATGATGTAAAAGATAAGGCAGCAACCTGAGAGTCCAGAACTTGAGTTTTGCCTCCCATTGTGCTAGCACATGACTCCATTGAGGCCATGTCATTTAGTCACCTTGAGCCTCAGTTCCCTCTCCTATAAAATGAGGGTGTGAGCTTGATGATGTCTGCAGTCCCATTATACTATATACTAGAGGCCCGATGCGTGAAGATTCATGCAAGAATGGGCCTTCCTTCCCCTGGCTGCCGGCACCACCTTCGCTCAGGCCTGGAGCCACCTTTCCGCCTTCCCACACTGCCCAGAGGCCCTAAGTGGCTTGGGCAGGTGGAAAGCCTGCATCATCACCATGGCGATGACACAAGTGTGTTGGGTTAATTTGCATGCCCACTCCTGATTGGCTGGTGGGCATTGCAAACGAGATGACAAGTGTCCCGCCCTCAGCCACTAGGCGCCTGTATATGCAAATTAACCCACCATCTTTGTTGGGTTAATTTGCATGCCCACTCCTGATTGGCTGGTGGGCATTGCAAAGGTATGGTCAATTTGCATCTTTCTCTTTTATTAGTGTAGATGGTTCTATGGAGAGCTGTACACGCAGCCAAATGATTACCACAAGGCAAACTAAATACCCCAGAATACTGTACATCAGGGTCAGGAGAAGAGGCCATTCCAAACAAGGGGCTGTTGATGGCTTCAAAACCCTTTCCCTTTTTACATTCACTGAAAAACTAATAATACCTCTAGTACTCTGTAACTTTCTGTAGCTACTAGATATAACCAAAACATTCATAAGATTCATTGGGAAATTCTGCAACTAATTTCTCAATAATATCATATCTTTATGAGGTTAAAGATATTTTATTTCTATTAGAAAAAAATATCTGTAGTGTTTTACACATGTCATATATTAACATACATTCAACATTCATTCCATAAATATTGGCCAAACACCAATGATATGCTAGCCACTATCTATACAAAGTAAAAACACCCAGGCCCTACCCTCAAGTCACTTATATTAGGTTGGTCGTATAAAATTTCTGACACTTAACCCTTCATGACTCTCAAAAGTGAGATACAATTTCATGTATCTCAACCTAATCATTTTATAGTAAATTGTGTCATCACACAGATTAATCCCTAAAATTACCATCAGCATTTTGGAAAGTCCCATAAATTCTGGAAAACCATTATGATCACATAGTGACTACCTAGAGAATTTCTTAACAGGGATTTTTGTTATTTACTTTGTGTGTATGGTGTGGGGGTTTTTTTTTGGGGGGGGGGGTCTGTTATCATTGTATTTGGAAACATGCATTAATATTTATTCAATTCTTTTGCATTTGTGCCAATGTCTTTTCCATAACCAGTTACTAATTGACTGATCTACAATCTCTCCAGCATTAGTTACTTATAATGTTTGCATGCACACACATGTGTGCACACGAGATGGTTGTTCCCTTTTCTAATCTTAAGGCACTCTTTATTTTCATGGAATAGACATAGCTATATCTTTTTCATCAAAGCTTGTTTCCCTAACAGGATTTTATACCACTTGGGAGAAGGATGGGAGCCTATGGTTCTTTATATGACCCACAGTCTCTATCCCTGGGTCCTTGCATGCAGGAGATACAACATATAATAATACCCCAAAATAAAAACCATGGATCCCTGCTGGTGTGGCTCAGTGGTTGAGCATCAACACATGACCCACGAGGTGTCAGGGCACATGCCTGGGATGTGAGCTCAATCCCCAGTAGGAGCATGCAGGAGGCAGCCAATTGATGTTTCTCTCTCATCATTGATGTTTCTATCTCTCTATCCCTCTCCCTTCTTCTCTAAAAATAAAATGATAATAAAAATAAAACAGACATGGAAAATCAGATATTACAATTCTTGCCAATCATACTACTATTTGTGACATGCCGTAGCAGCAACAGTCATATTACATTCTAAAGTCATTCTTTATAATGACTAAAGATATGATCACAGTACCACAACATTTAAGTTCTTGATATATCTAGCACCTTCGAGAGCTTTGTGCATTGCACAATAAGTACATCTGGCTATGCCAATTAGTACAAGTAAATTTCCAGCTTTGCCTAAGAAAGGAAAATATTTGTCAGGAAAATGAATAATAAGTTTTGCATTGTGATACAATAAGGGAAAAGCTTGGTAAGTTTATACAAACATCTCAGAGAGTTCAAAATATCCAGTCACAGTTAGACTTTCTTTAAATGGAGCTTTATCTCAAACAAATAGCTGAAAATATCCCAATTTTGAATAGCTGTCTTAAAATTTGAATACTATACCTATCTAAGCAAAATCGAAACACTTCCCCAAATGATTAGCATGTAGTGCACATATCACTCGCTTCATAGTGCAAGAAATGTCAAATGGCTCTGGAGACAATGCCACGCTTTCCTGTACAGTGCAAACATATTTCTTCTTGAGACACAGTTTACATAATACAGGAAACGGCTTCATCTGGTTCCTGGTCTTTTTGATCAAGTCAAAAGCCTTAAAGGAAAAAATTGTTTCTTTTACATTTTACTTTTTTTTTTTACTTTTGTTTTTCACAATTTATATTTCCCTAAATTGAAACTAGGACCTGGACAGATATGAAGAGCAACGTGCTCTAAGAAATACCAAAAGGCAAGCTCGTGACCTTTATCATGAGTTCCACAGGCGGTCAAAAAGAAAAGGCAAAGTGAAAAAAAATAAGCCCATGATTCAGGAAAAGTTGATTCCACAGTTTCAGGTAAAATGTTCACTTCAAAAAATATATATAAACTCAAAGGCTTAAAGGTAGGAACTACGTGGAGAATTTGAGAAGCAAGGCCACTGTAGCAGATAAGACAGAGGAGGAGGTAGAAAGAGAGATTAGGTCAGAGGGGAGTTGGGCCCGGACCAGGTGGGGTCTTTGGGGGCCTTGTTGAGTGTTGTAAGGACTTTGCATTTACTCTGAATGAACTGGGAAGCCCCTGGAGACTTTTGAGCAGAAGAGTGAAATGACTTAGGTTTGTAATCAGTCACCTTGGCTGCAACCAGGAGAACAGATTATAGGACAACAGCAAAGGTGGAAATGAGGAGACCAATTAGATGTATATTGATATCATCAAGCCAGAAATGATGGTGATTCAGACCAGGGTGTTGGAAGGGGCAAGAAGCAAGTGGATTCTAGACCTATTTTGACTAATCCTTACCTGAGGGACACTTTTTTCACTGATTTTGAGAGAGAGTGGAAAGGAGGTGGGGGAGAGAGAGAAAAACATTGATGCCAGAGAAACACACCAACTGGCTGCCTCCCACACATGCCCCAACCAGTGCCAGGGATCAAACCTGCAACCCAGGCATATTCCCCTGACTGGGAATCCAACCCAAGTCCCCTTGGTCCAAAGGCCAATGCACTAACCACTGAGAAAACTGGCCAGGGCTAGGTTTATTTTGAATAAATGAACTGATGTGATTAAATGATTAATTTGATGTATGTGTGAGAGAAAGAGAAGAAACAAGATAATTCCAAGATTTGGGGATTGTGTGTGTGTGTGTGTGTGTGTGTGTGTGTGTAGGGGGCGTGGCGGGGCGGGGGAGTTTACCTAACTGCCTGAAAGAATGGGGAAGAGTATAGAAGAAGCAGATTTGGGGAGGGAGGGAAAAATCAAGGATTGAGTCTTTGACATGATAATAGTGAGATGCCTGTTAGATATCCACATGGAGATGTAATTTGGAAGTTGTATCTTCAAGGCTGAAGTTAAAGGAAGATGTCTAAGATAAAGATATAAATTTGGGAATCAGCATGTAGAGCTGGTATGGAAGCTGTGAGATTGGAAGAGATCCCTGTGCCAGAGAAGGTGTATTAACAGGGATGAGAAAAGAGCCAAGTACTGAGCCCCAAGTGCTCCAATACTTAAAGGGTAGAAAGAAAACAAGGAAACAAGGAATGAGCAAAAGATTCAGGATCAACCAGTAAAGTAAAAAGAGAAGCAAGACTACATGGCTGGCAAGAATTCAAGTGACTAAGATTTTTCAAAAAGGAGAAGATGATTAACTGAGTCAAATTCTAAAAGTAAACTGAATAAAGTGAATCCTGGGCTTGACCACTGGATTTGGTAATATGGAGGTCACTGATGGCCTGTACAAGAGTATCTCTTTGGTGAGATGAGATATGAATGAGAGAGAAAGAGGAACCATAGATTACAGTGGTTTCTCTAAAGAGGAGCAGAGAAATAATGCAATAACTGGAGTGGTAAGTGGAATCAAGAGAGGTTTATTTCTAAATATGTGATACTTATAGTGTATTTATATGTTGATAAAAATGATCAAAAAAAAAGAGAAAATCTGGTGGTGCTGCACAGAGAGTGAAGAATTGCTGGACTATGTGTACAGGTAGGTGAGGGAGACAGGATGGGACCCAATACACAAGGAAAGGAGTTCACCTTAGATTAGAGCAAGGACATGAGAAGCAGTGTGACAGGAGAGAAGGCAGAATG
>NW_006291010.1:1010290-1014557 GCF_000327345.1 Myotis davidii
GAATGGTTTTAATATTCTTATATAAGAGGCCCAATAAAGTTTCCTTAACCCTTCTTCCACAGGAGGACACAGCAAAAAGATGCCCATCTATGAACCAGGAAGCAGGCCCTCACTAAACATTGAATTGTCTAGTGCCTCGATCTTGGACTTCTAGCCTCCAGAACTGTGAGAAATAAATTTCTATTGTTTATAAGCCACCTAGTCGATGATATTTTCTTATAGCAGCACAAATAGACTAAGACAATAATTCTTTAGAAATGGCATGGAGACATAGTAGGTGGAGAGTTGGATTTAAGTAGGGTTTGGGGCTGGCCAATTGAGAAAAATGAGAATTGAAGTATATGTGAAAAACTATTCATAAATGATGGGCAAAACTGGTTAAGAACACTCAGCCAGGAAAACCAATCAGGACAGTCACTGATCCAGAAAAAAACTTTGTTCTATTAAGCCACAGATCTTTTGGGGTCTATCTGTTACTGTACCCTAACCTAACAATAACTAATTTAGATTATAAGGTTCTTTATGACCCAGTCTCATTTTATTTTTTAGTTCTTATTCCCTGTGATCTGCCTCACAAACTTAGTTATAGCTTCTTAGAACATCCAGAGCTTCCTCATCCTGTCCTTTTCATCAGCTCAGCTCTACTCTGTCACTTCTATTCTTTGGCCATTTTTTCCAGTTATTTTATTGATCACCTCCTAATATGGGCCAAGCATGAACTGACCACATTGCACAAGTGAATATCTTCCCCATAAAGTGACTGCAACATAGCACTTATTTGTATATAAATAAATACATAAACTCTCAACCATGAGTCCATCCATAATCATTTATTTCTACCAGTGAGGTATGTTAAGAGAAAAGGAAATTTATATCACTTGCATAGTTCATAGGTCATTCCTCCATCCATGCTCCACTCCAATATAACACTCTCAATTAATTAATTTTAATTACTGTTTAATAAGTTAAAATTACTGCTTTCTAATTTCTTTTTATGTTGATTTGCATTCTTTTAATAATTCTCATAACTACCTTTTGATAGGAAAGTGTGAGAAGTGAACAGAGAGAGAATAGTAAAAGATAGCCAAGAAGGCAATGAAAGGAAAATAAGGGAATGGGACAGAGACAGAGGGGAAGATATGGAAGAAGAAACAGGGATAAAGTAAAAAAGCATCAGTAAAAAATGAAGTGAGAGGAAAAGGCAAAGAGAAGATCACAAGGAAGGGAAATTAAAGGAATTGCTTACAAAGCATTAGGTGAGTGCAGAAATTTGAGGAATAAAAGCTGGAGAATTCTGGCAATTATAGCAATCCTCTAAATATTGATGAATATTTTAGTAGTAAAAATGGGCCCCATTTACTGAGCACTTACTATGTGAAAAACACTATGCAGGAACCTCTACTGTTAGCATGCCTACAATACCCTCACAACTACTATTATTACCCTCACAACTACTAATATTACCCTCAAACACACAATGAGTGGGATTGCTCCTGTGCCCCAACTCCAAACCCACCAATGCTCTCCTCCCCCCACCCTATGGCTCATCTCTTCTTTGCCCATGCTGCTTGTGCAATCAGGATATGCAGATCAGGATGTATTCTGAGCCAGCTGACAAGATCTCAAATGATATCTTCCATCCTTCCCGGACCAAATCCAGAGGAAAACTGAGGAGCGAGACTTGAGGAGCTGCTGGGATCAGCCCTGTGCTCCTTGACCCCAAGGACCTGAATGTGAAGCAGATGGAACCCAGACACTCATCCAAGACTCACTGTCCTGTTTGGCTCTTTTGACACTTCATTTGGATATATCTGTTTATTCTTTTAAAAGACAGAATCCTTTTCTAGAGATGTTCTGCCTCCTGAGAGAGGATGGGAAAGAGAAGAATTCGACCAACTAACTAATGTATGGAAGAAAAGTTATCAGAAAGCTCAGAGCCTTGTGTGTCTTTGCTGTAAGGCCTTTGGACAAAATTTTCTGGACATGTACATATCAGGACTAACAAATTCATGACCATATACTACCCTGTGTTCCTCCGGCATCAATAGCAATCATTGTTATCTGACCTCAACAAATTCCAACGGAGCCAGAAGAGAGCCTCGGAATTCTTCACCACACATTACTCCATACAGCAATTAACAATAGCTGATAATTGGGTACAGGATGGAAATAAATTTGTGATTCCTGGTACAGACATATCACTAGATATAGCCCAGGACATCATAAATTGCCTAACACAGGCAAGGTCAAACATGAACTCAAATGTTTAACACTGAAGTCGTTTGTTCTTTGGTCAACAATTATTTTCCCAACATATTGAACAATAGCTTGTGCTTTCTTAATTAGAGTTTTAGGACTCACTAAAAAAAAAGGCACATTTATATTGAGAAATGCTAATCCTTCTGTAATTCACAGTAATTTTAAGGCCTGACCAGGAAATGGAAAACTTTTTGACAGGGTCTGGGCTTAAAGCCATGGATGGCATTTACTGTTTAGTGTTGTATAATTTACAAACTTCTGTTCTTTCAACAACTGCTCAGCGAATGAAGTTGCTAAGTAAATATACAGCTCAAAAACAACGCAGAAGAGCTAACCCACCCGTCACATCATGCACGAAGGTGGTGGCCCAAAACGGGAAGACGAAGTGCACGCACTGCCTGCCAAAAACAACCAGATGCTGAACCATCTCATTCTTTTCAAAAAATGGAAGTTCCCTAGGATGCCTCAATGAACTAAAAAATCTTTTGATTCCATGAGTGAAATGCATTTGTGGCTGACACAGTCATATCAACGAAGTTTGATGATTTTATTTTATGTCTAGGAGTCTTAAAATCATGAGGCATAGGGCACAAAGGTCACCCAGACAGGAGGTTGCATGTGCATTCACACATGTCAGACATTTTCCACTTAGAATAAATATAATTTTAATCAAGTCTTCATTATTACATGTTTCAGTAGTAAAGAAAAAAGAAATCCTACACATTATCCCTCATTTACATCTATCTCGGATGTCTCATGACATTGGCAGTCAAGATATTTAATAAATTAGATTTAAAAGGGCATGATCCCAGGTATACAGAAATGAAGTTAACTTTTGCCCCAGTACCCGGGAACCTTACAAAGAATTTATTAACTTACTATGGTCCTTAGAGCGACAGGCCAAAGGATGAAGATTTTAGTGATATCAACAATATGACCTATTTAGGCTGTTGGAAAAGTTGCATTTTCTTTATAGAAATTCTCTGCCAATTCTTGCATTAAAGTTTAACAAATCACTGGAATGATAACAATCAAAATATACTGGCTTAGGAAATTAAATTGTGCTAAAAAAATTTTTAATTAAAAGTCTTCAAAAGGTTAAACAGCATTAGAATATGTGGCTGGGAATTTCTTGTTAACATGACAATCATTCTATGACACTCAAATTAAGGTTAATATCCTGGAAAAAGAATTCCTTTTGTCAACTGGTGGTCTGTGACTTGAGACTTCGCTGAAAGGCTTCACTTGAAAAGGCTATGAAAACATCGGCCACTGATCCAGAAGTTCTCAGCAGCTCAGAAATGCAAGGTCATCCATAATTGTCTCCATCTTTCTTTACTCTCTCCAGAGTATAATTACTTCAAGAAACAAAATCCTGGTTTATTTTACTGAAATCCAGAAACTCACTGCTTATATAGCAACAGCCACTTCCCTTATCCCTGGTTTAAATATCCGTAACTGTCACTACTGCCAGGTATATTCGACAGGACAATGCCTAACCCTTAGTGGGGCCTCATTTTCAGAATCTGCATATTTTTAAAATAATAGCTCATCAGTCTTTAGTTCCTGCAATGAGTTGGTCATATGAAAACAGCAACATTTGCTTGGAAAAAAGGGCGATAAAATAGGGTGGTGAAAAATAATAGGATCCATTTGGGAAATTAGAGCCTCAGTCCATCCTTTACTAATTGTGAAAAAGGAGAAAAATCCTTCGATGTCTCTCCTGCCCCATGTGAAAGTGGGGATATGATTCCTACCTCACAAGGCTGTGGTGTTTGTTAAAAGAAATAACATGGGTGACTTTACTATGGGCCTGGGGTCTGTAGAGCTTCAACGCGTTAACTGTCTTGGTTAAAAAGATGAGAGTCAGGAACTATTTCAGAAGTATAATATCATCCTAGGCCAGGAAAGGGAGCTTATAAATCAGCTAGCAGAACCCTTCACCTGTCCAGAGGATTTGGCAGGTAGGAGGTCACTGAGTGACCTTCACCAGAGCATTTTCAGAAGA
>NW_006291010.1:1014570-1018894 GCF_000327345.1 Myotis davidii
ACAGCATGAGAGGAATAATGGGAGGTAAGGAAATGGAGAAAATGCATCTGGACAACACTTTCCAGAAACCTGTCTGTGAAGTGAAGGAGAGAGAAATGTGGGATTGGGCATGGGTTTTGGAATGTATGTGCTGCTGGGTGTCTTTAGGATGGGAGAGTTAGAGCACTTGCGTGGCTGAAGTTCAAGGTCAGATATAAATAGGAGAACCATATAATTTATCAGCCAAACCAGACATTTTTATGCTATTAAAGTGGAAGCTATTAATAATTATGCTGAGACAATAGGGATAAACTGGAACTGTCGCAGGCCAACCAGAGTCTGGTGACCTTAAGCATAAAGGGAGATGCTGAAGATATACTGGGGAAGCGGGAAGGGGGGTGAAGGAGGGACACAGTAGTGGAGCAAGATTCCTGAAGAGGAAGAAAAGAGTGGGATCTGAGTAGAGGCATGGTTGGTAGGGGTAAGAGAGAAATAAAAAGTTAGCCGTTTCCCATGTACCAGACACAGATAAAAAGAAGCTGTGCCCATATTCTCAGAGAACTCGCAGTTTGGTGCACTGATTATCATGGTGGAGAGAAGAGGAAAAGCATGGAATTATCCACCAGGAGAAAAACATTTTGGTATTCACTTTTGAGAAAATGTCCAAGAATTATTTTTCTAGTTTTAGTTTGAAAAGCATAGTCAATATAATAATTCAGTAAGAAATTATATGCATATATGCATAACCCATGCACATAGACAATAATATGGTGAAGGCGTGGGATGGGGAGATAGGCTAGAAGTGATTGATGGGGGGGGGACATCCATAATATTTTCAACAATAAAGATAAATTATAATTCAATTGCATTTTTTTGCTTTCTTTATTGGCCACATATTTATTTTGAAATTTTAAACATTTTAAAGAAGTTATTTTCAGTAGTTTTTGTTTTTGCTAGACTATAGCATTGGGAATATAGTCAATAATATCATGGTTACTATGTAAGAGGCCAGATAGGTACTTGAACCATAGGAGAGACCATTCTGTGGAATACATGACTTTCTAATCACTGTGTTGTACATCTGAAACTAATACAGAGTAAAACTGAATGTAAAGTGTAATTGAGAAAAAAATTGGGATTTACCAAAGCACTGTTTCCTAAGGAATGTTACTTTTCAAAGTACATGTGTTCATGATGTATATTATATACAGAGCTAATTTTTGTATACTATAAGAAAAATTCTTCTTCAATAAACTTCATGAAAATTAAATAATAAGAAAAAAACCTTTTTAAAGAAGAATTTTTAAAAAATGGTTCAGGGATTCTGACTGACACATGGAAAAATAGCTGTCCTTTAGTGAGCACATATTATCTTCCAGGTTCTGTGCTATATTCTACATAATATAGATGAGCCCATAGACTATATATATCACATCCACCCTCCCAATGGCTCAGGTGTAAAAGGGCTCAGCAAATGTCTGTGGAATTGCAGCTGAGAGACCGCCTTCCTACCTTGGCAGGGCTGCATTGACTAACAGGAAACACACCAGATTTAAAGCACAGTCTCATTGTCAAATCCCTTCACAATGGCCCATGGGGTCATTTTCTGGTAAGTTATTTAGTACCTCAGAGCCCTAGATTTATCATCAAATTATTTGTCAGATTGTTTATAAAATTATTAAAAATATTTTAAATATATGTATGTTTATATTCAATAGAATATTTTACTTATTTTATAAATACCCTGATAAGTAATTTGATCAGAAGCCTGAAATAAGAAATTATACATAGGTTATATGTAATATGTAATTAAACTATACATAGGTTATAAGTAATTTGATCAGAAGCCTGAAATAAGAAATTATACATAGGTTGTATAGAGAGAATGTAGAACATAAACACAAATATTTAAATATTTTTACTAATTTTACTAATTTTATAAACAATCTGATCATAAAATGAGATATGTGCACACACTGCTGGCATTTTCTGAGCCCCTTTATACCTGAGCCATTGGGAAAAATGTACAGTTGGTAGTTTTATGCTCAAGAAGTTAAGCTTACTGGAGAAAAAAAAATCATAAATTAAAAGTAAATTAAATTAAATTAAGAGTAAACCATGAAATGGTAAGTGGAGTAGAATAAGTATTGTTGAATACAAAAGAAGAGTTTAAATCTGGTTTCATTGGCTTAATTTGATCAAATAATGTGTCACAGAAGAAAAGGCATGTAAGCAAACCCTCCAAGAGTGGGGCAATGATTTTTCAGGGAGATGGAATGGGTCTGTATGTGGTCTGGCGGAAGGTGGTCAGAGGAAGACTTGGGGAACAGTCTAGCAAGATATAAAGAGGAGGTGAGTATTATTAGAACACAAAGTATGGAGCTAGAGAAGGAGGAGGAAAGAGCAGAAGAGATATTATTGAAAGGAAAAGGTAAATACACCCCTAATGGTTGCTATCTTAATTCAATACCAAACTCATGAAATTTCTTTCTGTAGAAAATGGAGACACTGAAGATTTTTTCCAATTTCCAAGCCTGTCCTTCCAGAGTGGGGATTATTGAGGGCCAGTTTCTCTAAATAGCTTCAACTTTCTTTACATAATCTCACAAAACAATATTGACCTCCCCGTGTATGGAACCCCCCATAAGCACAATCACTTATTTCTGAGCTAAAAGAAGACATGTGACTTTCAGAAAGTGCAACATGACACCTAGATTTTTCAGGAGGATTAGCTTGGTCTATTGTGTGCTTCTTCTTAGGGGGTGCTGAGAGTATTTCTTACTCCACTCTGTTATCTGGCCCACATATTTTTCTTCTCCACTCTCTACTAGGATGTGATGAAACTTGCCAGTAGAGGTATAAAGATAACTAACACCTATCTGACAGGAGCAGGGATTAGGTAGAAAGGCTAACAGGCAATCTTATCTTACATCCACAAGGAGGATCTAGAGCTTTGTCTTTTGTATACTGCTTTATTTCCCATATCCATGTGTCCCTCTGAGAGCTCCCTACACTAATCCCTCAACAAGTTCCAGGTATAAGGAGCTGCCTCATTAAAAACACTTGAAAGCTCTTTCTCCCAAGCTGACCACAACTGACCAGGGTGAAATCAACTGATTTTGACTTGTGTCTGGCACTTGGGAAACAGTTAACTTTTTTGTTTCTCTCTTCCCCCTACCAACTATGTCTCTACTCAGATCCCACTTTTTCTTTAAGAAGTGAAGTATCATATGGTTTATTCTTTCCAGAAGAATGTTTCTCCATCCTAGAAAAAATTTCTTAAAAACAGCAAATGCCAATGAATGGCTATTAAAGACAGATGATACCAGATTCATTCATCGGGAAGCTTGTACAATGATGGATCATGTTTTAAGAAAAAGAAATGGTTCTACATGAAAACATATAATATTCTGCATCCAACCTGATAGGTCCCAGACATGCAGAGTCATCACATGAATTCAGACACATACATTTGCAACCAAGATAGGAAGAGCTACTGTCCCTAGGATCCATCTTGACCTCATAAGTAACTGGTTGAGGAGTTCAGAAACCAATGGTCAGTCAAGGGTCATCACCTCTGTACCCTCCAGTGAAATATAGTCATTAGAAATTCACCAGTGAATGTTGGATTGCATAGCCACTGGATCTATCTTTCTGTATCATGTAAGTGCAGAGGCATTGGGAGAGCTTATGAATTAGAGGAGAGACAAACAGACAAACGAGGGAGAGATATTCTAATAGTCAGTCAAGATCTCAATGGTATACCCAGAAATTAATTTATGGCAAGAATGATGTATTTCAGTAAAAGAACATGTAACTGTTTATCAAATATGACCACAGGCCTCTGCCTAGGAGGCCACCAAAGGACCTGCAGGCTGCCTCTGCGCCCTTCCTTCAGACAATGCATCCTTGTTCCGTGGCCTCCCA
The DNA here is from genome assembly GCF_000327345.1 of Myotis davidii. Lineage (NCBI taxonomy): Eukaryota > Metazoa > Chordata > Mammalia > Chiroptera > Vespertilionidae > Myotis > Myotis davidii. The sequence continues at coordinate 1,018,477 of NW_006291010.1, forward strand.
GCTGTGACAGGCATGATAAAAATGGAGATTGTTTTTATACCCTATGTGCTGTTTCTGCACTGACAGCAGCATGGTCATTCGCCAAATTATCAGGGTCTGTTGGCATTTTTATAAATAAAGCGCTGGGTTTTGACAGTAATCTGTGCAGGGAGGCCTTGGAGGATGGACAAAAAATGTCTTCTTTCCCATGCAGAGGAAAAAGGTCTCCTTGGCTATGTTTCAGCACACTGAAGTTTCTTTTGACCAAAAGGCAGCCAGGAGCACAGCTATGACATCAGCCCAGCCAAAGCCCTGCTCTCTCCAAAAGGATACAGGAAAGTATTTCTTTCCTCCATGGCTTGCAGGAATGTGTTCCTGGGGCTTCCTGAGTTATACAAGGAGGATTTTATTTCACTAGAGTAGAGCCCTGGGGGTAGAT
>NW_006291010.1:1018953-1026875 GCF_000327345.1 Myotis davidii
GTTCGGTGAACTCCCACAGTGTTCTGAGCTTATAGATATTGTTTCGTTTCATCCTCACAATAACCCTGGGAGGTGGGTATTATTGTTCCCAATTTACAGATGAGGAAACCATGTCCACTCTGGTGTGGTTACTAACGCTCTGTCCACAGCGATCTGCCCCAAACTAGTCAGAGGTATAAGGAGTGTCAAAGTATAAGAAAGGGAGACATGCATTTTTCCTTTTTAAAAAAATCATTTTTTGTGGCTAAAAAATTTCGGGCACATGCTCTGTGGTATATATTTATTATCTGTCTTGTCAAAAAATATTTTACAGTTTTTGAACTATTTTTATAGACAACATCTCTCAAAACTTCATTTATGAAACCCACTGAGAAGGAGTTAAGACTTAGTTATTATTTGACAGATGGAAAAACGGACCTGAGAGTTTAGGCAAAGTGCCAAAGTCACGGCTAATGAGCAGAAGAAAAGGGACTCGATGCAGATCTGATTCTTCTTCCCCGGTGCAACATCTTCCATTTCACTCTGCTTCTCTCTTACTACTGAGCATGACAGAAACCCAAAACCAAAACCTTCCTGCTCCTGGTGCAAAAGGGGAGGTGACAACGGGCTGGGGCACACTCCCCTCATGCAGTTTGCCAGGAGGAACTTGTTCTGACAATTAGAAGATTCAACTTCGGGGACTTTTTACGGAGGGTATTTCCCCAGCCTCTTCTCTACCACTCTCGTCCCTTCTCTGCCAACTATCTTATCCCAGTGAGTCAAGGCACACTTGGTACAGATGCAAGTGACCTTGCAGACAGTGGCTCCTACAGTTAGTTACAGCACTTCCCCACACACAGCTCATATATTCCAGGCACTAAATTCAGAATGATCAATACCAGAGCACGGGGTCCCACCTAGCATGGCTTTGAGGATCCCTATACAAACAGTGGAAAGTCTTCACTGGGCTTCTGGGCAGGGGATAAACAGAAGAACACCAAAGTAACAGTGTGGCAGCAGGCCATCCGCAAAACGGGAGCACGACTAAGGGTCCAGTTTGTTTCACTTGTAGAAGGAACCCTTGGATGCCTTCCAGCAACCACTGGAATCTGGGTGGGATGGTCTTTGGGCCAGTGGGTTACTGTTCTGCTAGCCAAATTCCAAGTAAATGTTTACAAACTCTGCTTTCCACAAGAGGATTCGGAAATACTGCGCAGAGGCCATGATATAATAGCTGAAAAATAAAATCTCTCCCTCGGCAGCACTTTTTAAGGTGCCTTTAATAATTCAATTCATCCCCTTGAAAGGATAAATTCAGCACTGTTGGATAGTTTAGGATAAACGTGTCTGATGGGCGTGTAAAGCCCCAAGACATTCTACTTTATAGCACTCTAACACCAACAAATCTTGACTATGAACTGAGACACTGTTGGAGAAGATGGAAAATTGAGTTCAATGCTAACTTGGTTTTTGATCCTTCGAGAACACTGAACGCACTGTATCAACTAACATATACAATCTTCTGACATCTGAGTGGCCTGTATTTCCTTTCTAGAAGTTGGCTGACAAAGTCTGCTGCTCCTTTTAGCTTCCCTTTAATAAAAGAAGTAAAATAACTACTTTGGATGTTATTTATGATTGGGTCTGGGGGTGATAGTTGCCAGATGTGAGATACTTCATGTAAACCATTGAACGGTAAAGATCCCTGAAGTTGTACTGATTTCTACAGAGCAGAAATAAAAACCAAAGGGGAAAAGAAAAAACAAAAACAAAACACTGAGCCTTTCAAAATGTGCAACACTAAATTCAGTTCATTAACCCTACGGGCCAGACCTGGACTAGGCACGAGGTGAAAATAGGATGAAGGTGAGCTAGAAGTGGCTCAGAGGCCAGTAAAGGGCAGCATGGCACAATAATGGCCACACCAACAGTGTGTGCCAACAGTGCTGTCGGAGCCCAGAGGAAAAAGAGCTTGAGGCTCACATTGGAGGTAACACTTGAGCTATGCTCTGAATGATGAATAAGATTTTGTTGAGGCTCTATAGAGGGGAGGGGAGGAAGGACCCTCTAGGCAAAGAACAGCATAGGTGGAACATTAGAAGAGAGAATAGATGCTCTTGAGGATAAGGGGCAATATTCTATTCAGAAGGGAAAAAAATGATATTGCCTGAACCTTTACAGTTTGTTGTTTTGAAAAGTATATTAATTTCAGATGTAAAAACATTTTCCTTGTGTACAAGTAAATACTGTAATTGAAGTGACAGAATAGACATGTAGAATTTATTATCTGAAAGAAAATCTAATCAATAAGTATTTCATTTTGAGAAGTTAATGAAATATTAAGGCGAGAGTGGCCTTTTAAAGCTCTGACTTTTAGATTCGGAAAAAGAGCTTAATTTTCAGTGACAAGGTCACTACTGGTTGAATGGGCTCCCCTTGCTTCCCACGAAAATGACAGTTCTCTCATTTTTAAATTATTTATTAAAATCAGACTTCACTAATCAGAGTTTATTTAAACTTTTTCTATAGATCAGCAAATTAAAATCATGTGACCTTTGTTATTTCTACCAGTTCAAAAGGGGGCATTAAAGTACTTATGTGAAATGAAACATTAATTTCATGAAAGTGTTATTGGTGTGTAACAAAACCTTTTCTTCTCAGTTCATGCTAATTAATATGCAATGCAATAAGTACACATGTATTTAATACTATTATCATCAAGGAAGGGCAGAGGGTTCAAGTCATTGTAAAGGACAATGTGGGTATATTTTATCTCCTGCTAATTAGCAAAATTAGATGAGCTTCTGGAAGATTATTTGAAAGCAAAGGTTTGCCAAGCCTACTTTCAATAAGCAGTTTTTATGCTCCCAATAGCCTAAGACTCAACTCTTAGATGACAAAAATAAATCTTTAGGTACATCCATCATGGTTAAAGCAAGCCACTTCCAAGGTCAGCTATAGGGTCAGAAACAAAAGGCGTGCCAAATAACCACATATGCAAAACCATAGACATCAGCTCATCTGAAACAAATGCTCTACCTCGCAAAAAAAATATATACATATATTTACTTACTTACATTTATGATATTGATTAATTTGGAGACATCATGAAAATTGTGTATCTTTTTGCTAATTGGATGGTATCTTCCCTAGAAGTTTTAAAAAAAAAAGCATAAAAGCTTTGGTATTTTTGCCAAGATCTAGGTCAGGGAGTAAAGTGCATATATCTTCGGCAAGGTATATAATGCAATAGACATTACATACACAATCTATCATTAGTGAGGCAGTCCTTTCAAAAGGATGTCTTTGCTAAATAAATGTGTCCTCATAACAGCAGCCTTTGAGAAGCAGACATGTGCTGATCCTATACACTATACACCTTCTTTGAAGCCCTTAACTACCTCACTTCAAAAACATGTCCTATTTTAATTATATCATCCTGGTATGTGAGAGATAAGGTGATTTCTCTACTTCCTGGATCAAAAGGAACAGCAGGATTAGACAGAAGCAGCACATCAACTATCATATTAGCTGTCTCTAGATTACAACAGTTGAACATTTTCTGTCCAGGCCACAACCCTCTCTTCGGTGTCTATGAGGAAGTTTCTGCACTTTGTTTGACCCGACTGAACTTTATCACACTGCCTTCTCACCACCCCTGCTGAAGCAAACCACTAAATCTTACCAACTATCTCTTTGTTGTCTCTTGTATGTTCCCAGCCCCTCCTTCCAATCTTACCAAGCCAGTTAAGTTGCACTTTTCACCTTCTCTGTTGACATAAAATGAAGTAACTGCATTTATTTGAGTATTGACTGCACATTTTGTCAACATCTCAAATTTTATAAGTCAACTAGATCATGTTTCAAGGCAAAGTCCTAAAATTTCATAGCTCATCTCTATTTGCTTGCTTAGAGCAAAGTAACGAAATGAAAAACTCAAAACTCTAGAGAAAGTTTGTTTAGTCTTGTCATCATATAACTAAACTAAATTATTCAGCACCATATAAGTGTTTTAAAACATTCTATTATAGAAAAGGAAGTTATTAGTTTGTTAAAATATACTTAAATTTGATAGGCGTTTAACCAATGTCTATGAAAGTTGAGTGTATTGGAATGAAAATTATTAGAGTGTTGAATGCAACGTGAATTCAATGTGGTAGAGAAAGCAGATGTGGCAGTTTTAAGGAGGTACTCACTTGTGAAATGAAAATGCTAGGAGTAAGAAGCCTAGCTCCCAAGTTCAATGTATTGGAAAACAGGGTTGGTCTCCTATTCTCCACCCATAAGGCAAAAGACTGTTGTACCTCTTTCACCACCTTAGACCAAAACCTCTATTCCTGCCCTCATCCCAAAATGTTAACAATCACTGACAGTATGCCAACTACCAAGTTCTTGGCCTGGAACCATGATCACCTGAGTTTTTAAAATATTTCATGGAATTATTTACCCTGTTAATAAAATACTAGATTTAAGGTCATTTACATCATCGTATGTGACTTTAGAACAAGGCCCCTTACTGTTTGAAACTCTGACTTGAAGTTGCTGGTGGATATTGTTAGCTCCTTAACTAACATTCCGTGGCTTACAAAGAATCCCCTTCTGGGGACTCTACCCATTCACTAGTGAGAAATGTTATTTAACATCAATATGGAAACAGATTGATGAGTACACACATGGGTTTTCTTTTTAAAAATATAGAAATTTAATTTTTTATGTTTGAGAAACCCAAACATTATTTAGAGTTAAAGATTTATCTTATTAGAAGTGATCTGATGAACAACAAAAACAACAAAAAACCAACCAAACAAACAAACAAACAAAAAAACCCCACAGTGCTAGCTTCTAGTGATTTCAAAAATACTTGAAGTCTGTCAGTCAGCCAGCCAGCCAAGAAATTACACCATGTGCTACATTCAGCTGCTGAGTTAGAAGAAGATGAGAATTCTCCTATGATACTTCTATTTTGTAAGCTGTTTTGGTCTGTTACATGAATCAAATAGGTCCAGACTTGTTAAGAAGGAGAATCACATGTATAAAAATTAGGTTTACAAGTTAAACCCTAAGTAGTGAACAAAGCATCTCTCCACACAAATAGGTAGTATCTATGGCCTAGAGCAGGGGCCAAAAAAAAAAACCCCACACAAGACAAAACAAACACAAACAAAACAAACAAACACGTCCTCAGATGCCAGACAGGTGAGGGAGATGGCTGACGCTGGCATCACAGGGAACGTGGTATGGTGAATGGCCCTGATTGTTGCCTGGCCCTGTGTGCCCGATGTAGCAGCACCTTTACTATTTTAGGTCTAGCCAGAATCCAGACTTTCTATGTGAGATGTACCAAATATTAAATGCTGGCCGTGAACTCAATACTATCGATACAAAACAAAACATATCTGTGGCTTTTTGTTTGACATCTTTGATAGAAGTGTCAGTGGGCCATTATACGAACTAATCTCAGATACCAGTTTTGAATGCTGCCCTTCAGAAATACGAGAAGGAAATACCTAGTGAAAGGAGAATTGATTAAGCTGGTAAATTCAGAACCACCTTAGACCAAAACCTCTACTCCTGCCCTCATCCCAAAATGTTACCAATCACTGACAGTGTGCCAAGTGCCAAATTCTTTGTTGGTATCGGAAGACAGAGTGATCAAGAAAAAGATTCAAACCTGACCTTCATGCAATTTACAGTCAAATGGATGGACTTGCTTGTAATCTTAGCATTCACTGAGTGATTTCCTGTCTCGGAGAACTTCAGGATTCAAAGGAAATCCCTCCATTTCTTACTTTCGTCCATGCCTACTTATACTTTATATTCATTACAGTTTCATAACCAGAGAGCTAGGGAAACCGTCTGTCACAGTGTTCTATCCATCTTATTAGGAAGAACTCTGGTAGAGATTTGAACTTAACATGATATGGGGGAATGCGTATTTCTCCTGGTGAACTCATTTTAATCTTCCTCAATGTCTTATTACATAGACTGCTAGCTTCCTTTCTTTTCCCTCTTTCCCACTTGTCTTAAGGGCGGCAGTGTATCCACCGAAAGAAAAAAGGACGTGTGTTTTTTGGCCCTAACTGGTTTGGCTCAGCGGATAGAACGTCGGCCTGCAGACTCAAGGGGCCAGCTTCAATTCCGGTCAAGGGCATGTACCTTGGTTGTGGGCACATCCCCAGTGGGGAGTGTGCAGGAGGCAGCTGATCGATGTTTCTAACTCTCTATCCCTCTCCCTTCCTCTCTGTAAAAAATCAATAAAATATATATTTTTTAAAAAAGGACGTCTTTGAGATTTGGACGGCTGTGTGAAATTAAAATGTCATTAATGAAATGTGAGTTAAAAAGGTGATGTGGGGCTTCCAAAAAAGGTTGTGCAAGCCTTTTGCCCTTTCCTACTTCTTTTTCCTATATGTAACCTAGATGCGAGAGCTGGTATTCTAGTGACCATATTGTGACTAAGAAAACTTTGAGAATGAAAGTCACCAACCAAGGATAAGGAGGCAGACAGACTGAAAGAACGTGAGTCATTAATGGCATCATGGGATCACCGAACCAGGACCCCCTACCTCCACAGGGTAGCCGTAAATACTGTGACTTTAAAGTGAGCACTTACACAGTGGAACTAGAAGAAACATATCATTAAATATTTTTGTACTTCTGTGTCTAAAAGACTACCTAAGAGTGAACAACAATCTCAATAAACTGATTATCATTAACATACAATTCCATGAAAATTCCTGAAATCGTTGAGCAACAGTAAATTGTCTTTCTTATTTTTATATTGTCCCAGGGTAATAAATATTGTACTTCTGGATTTTAATTTACCAAAATAATAAAATACATATAATCCATAGAAAAGAAATCTTATATTATTAAAATAAGTGACATTTTCATTGAAGTAGTATCTTCCTATATAATAAAAGGCTAATATGCAAATTGACCAAACAGTGGAATGACCACCAGCGGGTAGACGCTCAATGCAGAAGCTGCCCCCTGGTGGTCAGTGCGCTCCCACAGGGGGAGTGTTGCTCAGCCAGAAGCCAGGACTCACAGCTGGTGAGTGCAGTGGTGGTGGAGGGAACCTCTCCCGCCTTCACAGCAGCGCTAAGCATGTCCAACTGCCGTCAGTCGGACATCCCCTGAGGGCTCCCGGACTGCCAGAAGGAGCAGGCTGGGCTGAGGGACCCTTTCCTCCGACCCCCCAAGTTCACGAATTTTGTGCACGTAGCCTCTAGTCCAGCCGTGGGCAAACTACGGCCCGCGGGCCGGATCCGGCCCCTTCTGCTGTTCTATCCGGCCCACGGAGCCGAAAGAGCAGAGGGTTCTCTTGCTCTCCCCTCCGCTCCTTCAGCAGCAGCAGTGTTAACATGTATTAGTTCACACAAACACTCCATCCAGTTTAAGAACCCATTGTGACACTCGAGTCAAAAAGTTTGCCCACCCCTGCTCTAGTCCATTATAAACATTTTACTGAACTTAGATTTTTAAAAAGCTTTTATTTCATCCTTTTATGCATATGTATACACCCTAAATTTCTATTAATACATATACCTATGCTTACATATATAAGTAATAAAGCCATAATTGGTGATTGTGGTGCTCAATTACCTATATATTTACATCTGAAGTGTAGATAAGTTTTAGATAATGATTATGATGCCATCACCAATATTACTCCTTCTGCCTCTACTCCTGCTATTAATGACAGTAATGACTACCCCACCATTCTTACCAATTTTCATGTTTATTATATTCCAGGCATTACACAAACATCCTAAATATATATTACAGTACACAAACATCCTAAATATATATTATATTTAATCCTCTACCACTACCACCAAGCTAAAGAATTACTTCCATTTTGCAAATGAGAAAAAAAAATGAGTCTTACAAAGATAAAGCAAGTTGTCCTTGTCACACAGTTAATAAAAGGGAAGAGC
>NW_006291010.1:1026916-1062706 GCF_000327345.1 Myotis davidii
GTCTGAACATACTTGTGACTTTACCCAACTTTACCACTTACTGATTATATATATGGGTTTGGATCTCTCTGAACCTAGGTTTCCTCATCTAAAAATTGGCAACAGCCATCAGACATACCTAGTAGAGTGGCTTTAAATATGGAATCTAATATTCCATATAAAAATACTTGTAAAATATACACAGCCATAAAAATATTAACTAGCATCCCCATGAAAATGCAATAAAAGGATTTATGTAATAAAAACTCGAAGACAATATATCTACAAAAATAACTTTTAGTAAATGACAATAGAAGGCAGGAATAACTCGCTGCAAGTGTTTCTTATAGTTTTACAAGTGTCATAACACACTGGAAGATGATAGAGACCTTAAAAACATCATTTATCTTAAGTCCCACTTAAGACTGATCTCAGAACACATAGGATGGACCACATAAATTGACCCTACTATAAAAATTCAAAGGGCTTGCCAGATTCATCTTTTTTATTCTAATCTTTTAAAAGCATGTTTAGATTATATTCATTTGACTTTCGTGAAGCTTTTCTCTAAAATAAATTGCACACACTAACACATGTGGAATTCTTTTTCTGTAATCCTCAAAGAGGCTTTTGATTCTTCTTCTGATTCACCAAAAAAGAGTCAGTGAGGAAGTGCGATGCATACTGGGATTTGGATGGCTCCACAGTCAACTGCGTACATTTACATAGAAACCAGATGGTTGCAGAGAATGTTTCTTTTTCATTTATATAAAAAAATGGATTGTTAAGGTGTTTCTACAGATGCTTATCCTCTAATGGATAAAAAGTGCAAATCGAAGGTCAACTGAAGGAAAATGGCTTCCAAAATAACCAGGCAGCACATCGCAGCTTAGCCACACATCCCACGGGACAACTTCTTAGAAAGTAACATTGGACTAGGACCTAAGACATTGCGGTGGAGAGTCTGGGGCTTCTGTTATTCAGGGGAAGGGAAAGAAAAAGGGAAAAGGGAAATCTCAGTCAAGAATGTTCTATTCCCTTTGCCCTTTGAAGGCGTAATTTTTTTTCCTCCTTGAAAAAACTAACCACAAGTTTATAAGATGGGATGTTTAAGGGGCTTCACTTTTTAATCTCTCAATATTAATTCCCTGAAGCTTTGAACTGACAGGCAGGCCAATGTAAATGAGCCAGAACAAGAGTCAGAGCCAGAATTTTTGTTGTACCATGACAAAAAATGTGTTATTAGTGCTCCATGATTAATGAGCACACAAGAGGAAGGGATATAACAAGTATAAGATTGTCTTGGTATGTGCACAGCTTACACAATATCAGGGCAAAATGCAATTGACTTTACTACATTCTCATATGTACGCAGATACACATTTTGTACAGAGTGTCTGTGCCAAATTTCATGTGCATTTTCATTTACATTTAGCATTTTTTTAAATGCCAAAACAATATTCTAATGAATACCTATCCCTTCACAAAATGCCACATACAGACAGGTAACCCTGCTTATTAATTAATGTACTTATTGGTTACCTATACTGTATTTAAACCTTGGCTTAATAATTTAAATTCAGTACCTAGTGGTGAGCTAATTTCACTGGCAAAGCAAATTAACCAAATCTATGGTCACCCATGCATACAATCACAGAAGATAAATTTGGTAAATTTCATTAAAATTCCAACAATAAGGGAAGAAAAAAATATTTTGGTATTAAGAAAAAACCTCTTTTCTTAACAAAATAAAAAGTATTCTGGAAAAATATGATGTTCTCACACAAGCATAGCCTTTCATTTTATGAAATTTAAATTAACATTCTCTTTCCTTATGCCTGACCACCAAAAATATTCAGAACATAAGGGCCTGCTCACAAATTATATATGTTTATGAAGCACAAATCAAATGTCAACTGTTCCTCAGGCTCGGGTGAAGCAGAAAAAAAGAAAGCCTAGCAAAAGTTAGGCAGGATGGGGAGGGAATGGAGGGCCAAGAGACACAAAGAGGTAATCCATCAACCACGTCGACTGCACCGTGTCAAAGCTGCAAACAGCTGGGATATGCCAAGCCAATGAGAAAAGCAGCCCTGATATTTGAGGAATGAAATAAAGTATAGGATGAATAATAGGACGATGATATAGTAATTGGCCACGATAGACATTGGAAAGAAAGGGGAATTTTCATTTGATCAGTTGCTTGGCTGAAAGCCCCCTGCCCCAAATCCCCCAAATTGTTGGTCTCTTCTTATTTTTAAGGCTGGATTCCCTAAATAAATAGACCAGTGTGCACCCTCACTATCTCAAGCAATGAAAAGTATGTAATTCACTGATGAAATAAAAGTTTAAGAAATGTTATTTTCCCATACTACAGATAGATATAAAATTTCAACTTTTTATTTTGTTTGCTATTATGATAATACTAGAGGCCCAATGCACGAAAATTCGTGCAAGAATAGGCCTTCCTTCCCCCGGATGCCGGCACCGACTTCCCTCCAGCACCCAAGACCCGGGCTTCCCTCCTCTGGCCACCCGCAGGCACCCAGGACCTTGGCTGGCTTCCCTCCAGCCCCAGCTTTGACAGGAAGGATGTCCAGAATGACATCCAGAAGACATCTGGTCTAATTAGCATATTACCCTTTTATTATTATAGATAATGTTTAAAAATAATGGTTGCAGATAAAGAAAAACAAAAGTGAAAGAAATAAGGAGACAAACCATTTTTACTTATAATGTTGGGAAAAAGGAAATTCTATATAACAATTATGGTTTCCCACTACTTTTCTCATCTTTTTTTTCTATTCTTTCCCTTCTTTCCTTCCTTCCTTCCTTCCTTCCTTCCTTCCTTCCTTCCTTCCTTTCTTCCTTCTCTTTTCCTTCCTTCCTTGAATTCTTTTTTGTTTTAAACCATAAAAGAAAATCCAATCAGTAACAATTTCATTCTCTTTCTGAGGCATCTCTCTGGACCTCACTTCCGAGTGTTTTTCTTTTCTTAATAAAACTTTCTTTTATGAAAAATAAAAATTTCTAGCAAGGAATGTGCATATTTTTGTTTGCTCTTTGTTTTTTTCATAGAATTAAATCTATTAAAAAATTAGTATTTGATTTAATCCTAATTTATCCCATCAATTTGCATAATTATTTTTAGTTTCTCATTTATATTTTCAACTCTTTAAAACACTGATATCATTGTCCTGAAATTATATTGCTGATCAAATAGAAATTATACATAAGGAGGCAATGCAATAAGAATTCTACCTGTGTGGATGAACAAATTGGGTTAAAATTACAAATATGCAAAATAAGGTAAGACAACTGACACTATTAGGTCATATCATCTATACAATTGGTTCTCAAAGCTGAAACCCCTGAAGTTTGAGAAAGGACTGATGTGTGAACTCCAGCACCCAAAGAATCAAATTAGATTGATGAGGGTGGGTCGTGAGGACCAGTTCTTTAAACTCTCCAGGTGATTCAGTGTGCAGCCAGGAACCCAAGATGGAGAACTCTGGTTGATGAGAGGAAGGAAGTCATTCATTGCAAGAAGAAAGCGTTGAGGCCAGGGAGGATGCTGATCCTGTTCAAGTACACTGGGAAGATGATCAAAAATTTCTAACTCATCTGTGGTTTTCAAAAACTGTTTGTTGAATTAATCAGGGGGGAAATGGAAGGAAATGGAAGGAAAATAAATAATTGCAATATGTCCCTTTGGATCCAATGACCCTCTGAAGGTGGAATCTAAGGACAAAATGAACTATCTAATGAAGACTATATAGCCCTTCAGCCAAGGCAGATGAAGCCATTGTCAGGGTCAACCTTTGGAATTAAATTACATAACTAACCAAACCTATTTTGACTTCTCTTCCCCAATCTGTACTATCTCAACAGAGGTAAAGAGAGTTCAAAAAGGGAGAAACAGTATGGCAGTTCTAAAAGGGCTCCAGTTCTGTCAGGCTGTGACAAGTAGGAAAGGAATGGCCCCCACTGGTTTACACAAAATACGGTCATTTTTTTCAGAGGTCTGTCTTTCTCGGTGCCACTGAATTCTGCCTACTGCTGAACTGAACAAGGAGGCCAAGAGCGGCCCTGAGACAGAATCACTCATACATATCAGACAAGCCATAGCAGAAGAAACGAGAAGACAGGCCCCAAAGAAACTGTGTCAATAGGAAGCTCAGAACTATTCGCTAAGACCTCAGCATTTGAGATGATATAGACTAACTTCACTTTGAGTTAAAAAGGGTGTTTTCAGTATACCCAGTGCTAATTTTCCATGTGATAATCTCCCTCCATCTTTTTTTTTTGGGGGGGGGGGGGAGGGGAGGACAGAATACAACTTTGTCCGTCTTGTTTGGCCCTTGTACTCCTTCAGCATGCCAAAAACTGAGGTGAGTTCATGGGCTTGAAGTTGGGAGAACAAATTTTATAAAATGAAAAAGATTATTCCGGTGAAAGGAGAGAAGACATTTGAATATTCTATAAGCATAATCTTCAGTATCAGTACTTAAATGTACAATTGAGATTCCTGCAGTAAATAAAGATGACTTCAGAACCTCACAATTTATATAACTGGAAATTTTTGAAGTAACTTAATTTTTGTTATGATGTATTAGCATATGTTTTCACTATTTGTGTTTCTTTCTTTGTTTTAACACAAAGGAATATGAAATTATTTGAAGAAGAGGAATTTAAAAGTCAGTTTTATTGATAATTCAGCTGGTATTTGGTCCATTATTAATATATTGTATATATGTATGTACAGTAAATTTATTTTTTAAAAAAATTCATTTTTTATTAAACTATGACTTCATAAGACTTAATACTTTAATTTGGGTATCTTTATATATTATTTATTACTTCACAATTCTTACCGAAATAGGCACTGGCAGAATTTATACAAAATAACTTTAGAGAATTTACTATTTTTAGTATTTGATTTTGTTAGATTTCAAAATGTCGTTCCTGACTTCATCTTTGGTGTTACTGTTTTTAACGACCATTTTTATATAAAATAGTCATTGTAACCTACCTGACCTTTTTACTCTTTCCATTTCACAGAGATTTTTAAATTCTAGTGAAATCACACACTGTTCTATGTAAGTCACAGGAAGCCATCTTTTCAAAAAATATGACAGAAAGTTGTGTAATAACATTTCCTGAGTACAATCTAGGGAGCTTTCAGGGGGACCATATGAAGTCACAGAAGCAGAGCCTCCTATAAAAAGTGAAAAATATTAATAAATACAACACTGCTCTCTCATCAAATAAAAGCTCACCACAAAGGAGTACCTGACAACCTAGAGAGGAAATATTTAATATCTTAAGGCAATTCAATGAAAACATTAAAAGTTGCACTATTTTTATACTGGGGGTATGGCTGGGTCTGAAGAAAGTCAATATAAGTCACTTATCAGCGTTTAAATAATACACATCAGTTGCTGGCCATTTATCTTGCGCTTTAAAAAGATTCTCCATTAAAACACTGTGTTTCTTCCTTAAAAGTTTTGTGATAGGCTTCTAGCCATTTCCGTTTATTGCTGCACAGAAGAGAACGTCTGGGCAGGTGATTTACTTAATAGATGGCTGCTAAATGAGAATGAACTTTGACTCATTTAAATTAACTTCAATATTTATTGTTACAAGCTTGACAATGCTCTTGGAAATGATTAAGCATGACCTCTAGAATAAATGAATTTAATAAAAAGGACTCAAAAGTAACACAACATTCTATTTAAGAGATGCCACCATTATTTTTAAATCAGGAACCCATCAAAGGTTCAATATGCAGTGGCACAGAGTAAAATTCGATTAAAAAAAGCAACGATCTCAGTCACTTTTACCTGGAGAAAGTCAATGCAGGAGACCCTGTAAATGACTAGAGTGACTATCCCGAAGAGAACAAAGTAGTTGAGTCTTATTTGTAAATTTAGTGAAACAGGAAGTGATATGTCTTCACATATGACTGCTTCCATGAACAAGATTTATCATGTGGGGGGGGGGAAGCGGGGGGCGGGGAGGACATGCTACCTGTTTAGAATCATTGTTTAATTTGGAAATTATATGAGTCAGCCTATAAATTAAATTGCAAGCTTAAGAGTAGGATAGGGGAGATACAGAATACCATCACTGTTAACATTTAATTTCTGTATAATATATACAAATATTTTAAAGCAAGAAGGAAATTCAGGAAGAAGAAGAAGAAGAAGAAGAAGAAGAAGAAGAAGAAGAAGAAGAAGAAGAAGAAGAAGAAGAAGAAGAAGAAGAAGAAGAGAAGAAGAAGAAGAAGAAGAAGAAGAAGAAGAAGAAGAAGAAGAAGAAGAAGAAGAAGAAAGAGAGAGAGAGAGAGAGAGAGAGAGAAACATAGTTACTGGCAAGAAGAAGAAGAAGAAGAAGAAGAAGAAGAAGCTTCTATTTCCTTGCTGTTATAGGACGTTTTTCCACTAGTATCTCTAATGACTCTCTGTAATTCACAGGAGAATGAGACCTTTCAGACCCATGGTTCAAAAGCATAAGCTTAAAGGAGATTTCAATTTACTTATTGATTCCACACACATCTTTTTGCTAGTTTCAAGAAAACCTTTACTGATATTAATATTAACCTCCATCTTTTTAGCTCAAAATGTCACTATCATAAGTAAAAAATAAAAATAAAAAAAAATTGATGGCTCTGATACAAACCCCCAGGGTGGTTATTGTTGCCTGAAATGATTTCCTGCGGCCTTATCTGTGTATGCCTTGTCCTGTAACCAGGCATGTACACTCTTTGTGGACAAAGTCCCTGTCTGCTCTATGTTCTCCACACTCTGAGGCCCGAGTCAAACACTGTGTACTCAGAAGGTGCCCAAGATGTGCTCCTGGAACCGAATCCTTGTAAGAGAGCATTGTTCAAACAGGACAGTGGCCCTTGCTTGACCTCCAGCTTTCTACATGAATAGATGTGAAAAGACGCAGCTCTGTGTGCAAGAGTATTTTTCACATGGTGACTAATGCTTAATAGAATCTATACTCAGCCATTACAGGAAAGTAAAGATGATATCAGCAACCAACCCTGCATGACAGCCTCTCTGTCCTTTGTGACTGTTTTCAAGGCTGTTTACCAAAGGAAAACAGGTTTGCAAAAACCCATTCCCTTTGTTAAGAACGCAAGAGATTTCACAGATGCTGTACAACCACAAAATGCATAGGTTTCGGATACATGGTTTCTTTGGTAGTGATATCAGAGGGTGTTTGTGCTCAGCCTCACGAAACAACCTAAGCATCCTCGGTGAACATCTCACATACTCTCTGGAATCCAGGGCCCTTTAACAAGCTGTTCCGACTGCCAGGAACCTGGCCTCTCCCATTTCCTATCCCTTCCTTCAATGTCTACTCATTCTTCAGCTGCAATTTCATTTCCTCCAAGAAGTTTCCCCGGATGCCTAATAAATGAAGCTAGGTCTCATAGCACCTCCTCCTCACACAGTGTAATAATTATCGCCCTAGATCTTAACTGCCCATTTGCTTACAGGTCTCCTAACCATAAACTGTTAATTCTGGATTGCTGGGCTGTGTCATGGTCCCCACTCTGCCCCAAGTGCCTGGAACTGTAGGTAGGCAACTCACAGGTAACTACCACTGAAGTGAAATGGGGCTATGAGAAGAGGGAAGCAATTTATGCCAAAGAAATCTTTTTAGAGGTAACACAATTTTTTTTCAATTTTTTTTTCTGAATTATTACGGGTATTTGAGAAGTGTATGCGTTTGTGTGTTAGGAAGCATAAAAGTTGCAAGGAAGAGAGCAAAGAGGATGTGAAATGAATCTCAGTCCTGAGGGGGACCAAAATTTTGCCACCCTTAAACAAGCCCTTTGGGATATTGATTTTAAGCTGGTGATGAAGAACCAAAAGACACAAATAGAATCTTTGATCCTCTCCCTCTTAACTGCCTAAAACAATTCAAATTTTTAAAAACCTGCTTGAAGGAAGAGAGCATCACCTTCGCGTCATAATATAAACTAAATGTGGCAAACAAGGAGAAATCCAGCAAAGCCTGTTTGTTGAACTTTCCTCTGTGTGCCATTGTTTCTGGGTGGCCCAGCAAGAATTTGTTTACTGCATGTTTGCTCTTTCTCATCTATCTGTAAAGTACCTGCTTCCCCTTTGAAATCGCAGATCTCTGACCCCTTCTCCTTTGTCTAAAATGTCATATAAACCTTGAATGCCCAATGTGGTTTCGGGTCTCAAATTCATATGTCACCCCTACATGTATAGCCATAATAAAATTTGGACATTTTCTCCTGTTAATCTGTCTCATGTTAATTTGATTATTGCTCTAGCCAGAAGAACTTAGAAAGGTGGGAAGAGAATTATTTTTTGTGCCCATACAGCCCTCTTTTCTGGGCTGTGTCCCTGTAACAGAGTAAAATGCTCAGTATCTCTGACTCCATGTTGTTCAAGCCTGCATTGTTCCCATGGCCTTCAGGCTAATAGCTTCTGTTTAATCTTGCATATAGAAGTACTAATCATTAGCCAAATTCTGCTTTGGACTTGAGGAGATAAGGGAAGTTTGTATTATTTTTTTAAAAATATATTTTATTGATTTTTTTTTCAGAGAGGAAAAGAGAGGGATAGGAGTTAGAAACATTGATGAGAGAGAAACATCTATCAGCTGCCTCCTGTACACCCCCGACTGGGAACGTGCCCTTGACAGAATCGAACCTGGGACCCTTCAGTCCACAGACCAACGCTCTATCCACTGAGCAAAACCAGTCAGGGCATGAAGTTTGTATTGTTTAGCAAAGATTTGCAGGTACCTGGTGACAGAACTCACATCAGCTAGCACCATCTTTCTCCTACCACTGCTGGCATCCAGATAACTGCAGTGTCAATCACCTCTTGCCCCTCTCATTTCCTCTTACTTTGATATAAAAAGAAGCCTGAACTCTGTGGTTTCTTAAGAAGGATTGGAGGAACCACTACGTCTCCCATCTTCTTGGCTGGCATTTACTTGATCACTAAACCTTTCCTTACTCCAAATGCTGATGTTTTGTTTTGGCCTTTCTAAACATAGAAAACACAGACTTTGGAGTGGTGAAGTTTTCTGACACAGCATTTAATTCTGCTGTTACACCATCAACTACCTTTGCAGAATCCCTGCCTTCGTCACTAGATGGTAAAACTAGAGGGTAGAGATTATGTTTTTTGATCATTGTCCCTAGTGCCTAAGGGGATTAGGGTGCCGGCAATAGAAAAAAGAGGGAGGGGCCTATAGTACATTCTCAGAGAAGTTTGGAACCATGTAGGAAGAAATCAGGATGAGAGCTCTGTCCTTAGGGCAGTCACAACAATTTAGACCATTTATTCGGAGTGAGATCCAGAAAATACTGTATAGAGTAGCTCCATGATAAATATTGGATAAATATGGGTAATTAGATGAGAAAAATGAGATAATGTAGGACATGAGCTTTACATAATACCTAAAACATAGCAGGCACTCAACAAATGCTCATTCCTCTCCCCTATTTATTATTTGCCTGACACCTTGGCAGCATTAATGTCATTCCAATGTTAAGTGAATTTAATGCTAAATTAGGGCTCTACACCAAGAGTTTTCACAATGTGGTCATCTAGGAACTTTTAGCAATGCAAATTCTTGGACCAACCCCTGACCTACTGAATCAGAAACTTTCTAGATGGGGCACAGCCATCTGTGTTCAAACAAGTTTTCCTTGAGACTCAACAGCAGTGGTTCTCAACCTGTGGGTCGCAACTTCTTGGGGGGTCGAACGACCCTTTCACAGGGGTTGCCTAAGACCATCGGAAAACACATATATAATTACATATTGTTTTTGTGATTAATCACTATGCTTTAATTATGTTCAATTTGTAACATGAAAATGCATCCTGCATATCAGATATTTATATTATGATTCATAACAGTAGCAAAATTACAGTTATGAAGTACCATGAAAATAATTTTATGGTTGGGGGTCACCACAACATGAGGAACTTTATTAAAGGGTCGCCGCATTACGAAGGTTGAGAACCACTGCTCTACAGCTTAAGTTTGAGAAGCACTGCTCTACACCAATGGAGAAAACACCCATTTAAGAGAGGCAAATAATCAAGAGAGAAGCCTGAAAGGTAGGAAATAACCACCTTACCTAATTTCTTTCTATTAAAAGTGTAATTCCCCAGCTCTAGCTGAGTGGTTCAGTTGGCTGGAGTATTGTCCCGTACACCAAAAGGTGGTAGGTTTGATCCCCAGTTGGGGCTTTTACAGGAGGCAAATGATTGTATTTTCTTCTCTCTCTCTCTCTCTCTCTCTCTATTTACAGGAGGCAAATGATTGTATTCTCTCTCTCTCTCTCTCTCTCTCTCTCTCTCTCTCTACACGCCCCTTCCTCTCTCTGAAATCAATACAGCAATTTTTTTAAAGTGTGCTCCCTGGGCCAGCATCATCACATGACATGAGAGATTATTAGAAATGCAGGATTTCAAGGCCATCCCAGACCTACTGAGTCACAAACTGCTTTTCAACAAGATCCCCAGGTAATTTGTACATTGAGTATAAGAAGCACTAATCTGGAGAGTATTTTGAGTAGCAGAAGTGAACAGAGGGAAGGAAAAAAACAGAACAAGTAAAAATTATATTAAAAATTAAACTAAAATATCCTCTTTTCTTCATATGGAGGGGCTGTGTATAAAGTAACCGGTGTTTTATCACATACAATTTCTCTAATTAAATTTTACATTACCCATTGTAAGTCAGATATTTGGTGGGGGGTGGGAGTACTCCACAGCATTCTAACTGAGAACAAGTAGGCCACATTTTAAAGCTCAAGACGTGTAAAATAAATCTACGGTGTATTTGTAAATCTATCTGTCCACGTAAACACTGCAAGATAATTCCTAAATTCTTCATCTTCTGTCCCACAATCCTACATACATGCACATTTTTCACATATTTAACAAGTAATACTTTTATCACCGCGATTTTGCTATTGATTGCTTCTTTAACAACAAAATGCATCACCAACAAAAATGAATGAAGCTGTCGGAGGAGAAAATTCCACAGTAGCTTTACTGTCAATGCCCATCATAAACAACCATGACATCACAGCAGCCTTATCTACGGGTTGCCGCTACTGATCGATGGCATCACTCTAGTAGTGTAAATAGCTTCTAATGTCCCATCTTCCACCGTCAAATAGGCTCTGATTATTTATGATAGCTGTTAGGTTACAAGTCTGAGCCGTGGTTTGGATTTATTTTCTCCTTCCAGCTGCTGTGGATTTCAAGTTAGATAGGATTATTTTTTAGTTAAGATGATGAACGGAGATAGAACTGTCAGGGAGCCAGGTACACCATCATCTCGTCTGGTTGGTGTCACCGTTTGACTATGAATTCACAGTGCCAGAATGCGTTCAGTATTATCATTGTCAACCCAAAAATATTACCAGAGAGCAGTTAATCACTGGTTGTTACAGCATGAAAAAGAGGGGGGAAAGTACCAGATGCAGTTTTCTACACAATTAAAATGTTTTTAAAATGCATTTAGCCTTTTGTTACTAAATTGTGAAAAGGCATATCATCTGCATTGTACATATTTTATGATAATGGAAGTGTTTCAACTTGAACGTGACAGCTAGAGATGATTTAGGAGGTAAAAGGAAATTCATCTCTTCTCATGCAAGGTATTCTTCATAATCATAAAAAAGACTGACAGGTAACTTGAGCAAGAATACATTTTTGCAGAGAGACATAGATACGACATGTGTGTCTATATGAAACAGGTGAAATTTAAGAATCTGACAATTATCCTGATATTTTGTCACCATAATAACAAATACTTGAATCATCTGAACATTAGATAGACATGGTAAGTTATCAAAAATGTTTATGGCCCGGCCGGCGTGGCTCAGTGGTTGAGTGTCGACCTATGAACCTGGAGGTCACAGTTCAATTCCCAGTCAGGGCACATGCCCGGATTGAGGGCTCGATCCACAGTGGGGGGCATGCAGGAGGCAGCCGATCCATGATTCTCTCTCATCATTGATGTTTCTATCTCTCTCTCCCTCTCCCTTCCTCTCCGAAATCAATAAAAAGTTCTTTTAAAAATATGGTTATGAAGTAGATCAAGATGATAGACTTATTTTTCCACTTTTTCAGACTGTTTTAGCATTATGTAAATAAGGATTTTTCTTCTGACTTCCCACTTTTATGAGGATTATTCCAATTCATTATTCAAATTTCCTCCAATTTAAGTCATTCTTTCTCACTGAGACAATTGTGCTAAAAACATAAATTCTCAAAAAACAAGAGGAAAGTTTTCACCATGCAAAAAAGTATGTGGTTAATACCCTATAGCTATATTTCTCAAGATAATTTTTAAAAGAAATTCAAGTTATGAGCATATTTAAAAATCTTAGATTTCAATATTTATTCTGTCATATCTTGTGTTTTATCAGTAAACCAAGCTTCTAATGTAATATGTGTAATATTTAAACATCTATCATGGCAAAATTATCTGTCCTATTTAATTTTGGATGATTTTATATGACTTTTAATTATACATAAAATAATTGCCGCATTTGGGGTTTTTAAATGTTTTTTAAGCTCTATAAGAAAATAACTGGAAATCATTTTGCCCCTCACATTTTATAAATATAGAAGTAGTAAGAGCATAGCTAAACCTAAAAATGGCAAAGACATATGAAATTATTACTGTAGCAATCTATCTTTCCATATCACTTATAACTTGATCAACTACATGTTGCCTCTTATAAAGTCATTTTGAGACTTATTCTACATATTTAAATATTTCTTAAAATGGAAAGACATGCATTTTAATGGTGATAAAGCAACTGCTTGATGATGTATAAAAATGAAAACAGAGGGTTTCCCCCAATAACTGTTGCCCTTAGATAAGTACTGTGACAATTATTTAACACTAGGGTGCTTCCCTTTCTAATGGTAGCTATTGAAACATTTCTTCCCAATATGCTTTGCACTGCTCAAAGTCTTAAGTAAACGGAAAATCAGCCGAGAGAAAGTGGGAATGTGGCCGCTAGGAGCTGACAATAGCTGTTTTGTCACATCTAGGCCCTGGTACTCACTCAGGAAGTGGGGATTCATCCAGCCAGCTGATGCCAGGGGAGCATGATTTATTGCCTGGTGTCCTCAGTGGCAATTGGACCCTTTCCCACTGTCACTCACAACTTGCAAAGATTGTGTCCTAAAGAAGAGGTTCCCCTCCGTTCTAAAGAAATCACAATGCCTGTCATAAAGTGTCTTTTAGCAGAGGGAAACGGGTATGAAAATGGGCAAAGAAAGGAAACAATCAGAAGAGGAGAGAAGATGGATGTTCTGTAACCTTTTCTCAGAGACCCATTTCTTCTACTTTTTCTCCTGTCTTTAGCGGGGTTTTGTTTTGGCTGATGACAATGCGTAATAGCCTGATAAATTGATTTTATGAGTCCTTTTTCTCGTCTCCTGAGAAGACGCTAACTCATTGGGACTTCAGGGGGCTCGCAGAGGCAGGAGACAACAATTAGTTTGTTGAAGATGTCAGAAAGTAGCTTCAGAGTTTTGCCAGGAGAAATCCTTACTGACAGATCAGTGCTGACAATGTTGGCAGCTGCAGGAAAAGTGCCGCGCGCTGCTCCAGCATCTCGGGGTCCGAGGAGGAAGGCCGCTGCACATTAACTCTGCATTCTGGCTCCGTCCTCAGAGCAGCGAATTCCTCCGGACTCACCAGAATTAAAAGGGAATGTGGGTGGGTAGGTGTTTTTTTGATGTGGTGGGATTTTGGGGGGGTTTTTTGTGTTGTTTTTGTTTTGTTTTTCGGGGGGGGGGGCACAAGAGCTGGATTCTACCAAACATTTCATTAAATATATATTTTAATAACTAAATTGAAAATTAAATGTTAATGTTGCTGTTAACTTAAATTTAAATCAGTGCCTAATTAAACCTCTATAACCATTTTTCAAAACCTTTTATGGACTGTATCATGTCAAATTTACTTTTCTATATGTAAAAATATATGCTGCCTGGCACTCAACCCTATAGAACATATTAATCACAATAAATCTTTTTAAGGACCACCTTGACGTATATTAAAGAGGCAAAATACTCATGGCCTGAACATACTGAAATGAGCCCATTAGTCAAGCACTTTACAGTATCATCCTTGAAATTATTTTAACATTCAGATTTATTGCCTAAAACCTTTGCTTTGAGATTACCAAGTGAGAGGCTCAAAGTGTTGCTTTTCTAATGTAAAATAACCTAACTTTTCAAATATGAAGACATAAAATTGGCAATTTCTTGAAAGCTTTGAAACTAATATTACATTTTGGTAAATGTTATAAATATTAGTATTTCCCCCTCAGCATAAAAAAATATCAAATGATAGATCTGTGTATAGCATAAAACAGTATTTTATGTTTTCATAGCCTTATAACTATTTACTTTTAAAGACGCATATTTGGGATACTATACTCTTTGTGTGGATATGTGGCTATAGTGTGTTAATTACATATATGCATTTTCATGTAAAATTATCACTTTAGACTTGGTGTCTTGGAAGTTGTAATATAGCAAGGAATATTTCCAGGCATTTAATCTTTCAGAATGTCTCCCAGATAGAGTTAAATGTAAACCTTCTCTATATTTTGAAGAAAGCCACATCAATATGGGTGTTTCTCATGTTTCTGACAAAACAATATGAAGCGCTCAAGTTAGAGAAATAATAGGAGGTGGAAATAGTGGGAGTTTAAGTATTCTACAGTGAAGAGTTCCAGGAAAGCTGGAAAGTAACAAAGCCTGGATCCTACACTTGATTTTGCTGTCAACTAGCAAATGACCTTGAGCCTTACTGGGCTCCACTTTTCTCATCAGTAAAATGAAGGGTTAATCAGGATGATCTCTCAAAGGACCCTTTCAAGAAACCTAAGTTTATGAACATTCTCACTTGAAATTACTGAGCATAATGAATGAATTTGGCCAGAGTGAGGTCTCTAAAACAAACAAACAAATAACAAACAAACAAAGAGAACACACATTGCATACAAGAATAGCCAGTGCTGCTGTCTGAAATTTGAGGTGCGATTATATAGATTTGGGAGGCACCCCCATTCTTTAATTCAGGTGGATGAAGAAGAGACAGAGAAATAAAACTCACTTCTCAGACTTTGCTACCGATCTTCTTACTACACAATACAACTTGGGGGGACAAAGTGAGAATTGGGAACTGAAATAGGATTAAGAGGTTCTTCTAGAACTTCCCCCTGCTACCACTGCTGCACATGATCACAGTATCAATATGGCTGTTAGGGAATAAATGCACTTAACAGTTAATGGTAACTCCACAGAAATAAATTACTTGGTCAAATCATTCATTAAATGCATTAATCCAGTTGTAAGGGACCTGCATCATAGCAATAATTGCACTGTCATTTCAAAGCTTTTAAAAGCAAATCAATCCAAATTATATCAACTTGACATATACCTTCCCAGCAGCAGTACTTCAGTATCAAATAAGAAATATACAATAATAGACAGCATCCGGGGCATTTGTAAAGCAGTTTGGAAGCTTTTTGCATTTTTGGCTAAACAAGAGTTTTAAGGGATAGGAGGCAAAAAAGTATCCTGGCTCAAAAGGTTTGACCCAAGTTTTTCCCATTTTACTTTCTGAGCCAAACCATAGCATTAACTCGCTTTACATATCTTCATATTTGTCTCAAATATTGCTGGGACAGATAAAACCAGCACTTCAATCACAACAGTGAAAAGGGTTCTACTGAGTAACACGCACAACAGGAGACTTTTAAAATGCAAGCACTCTAAAGTTAGCAGCACCCCTGAGAGCCACAAATTGAGAGAGATTAATTCTGTGCCCCTGCACCCCTCATTACCAGGAGACTTGAAGTAGGTCAAATGCAAGTTAATCTCCTGAATTCCACTTTTGCTCATGGATATTAGGCCAGCCATTACTGTGTGTTGGCTAATATCTTGAAGCTCCATGCATGCAAAATTAATAAACAGTGGGCTCAGCCAATATGAAATATAAATAAAAGTAAATGCCTTGAAGTGATTTTACATATTGACATTGCCCGTTGCAGTAACTGAGGAGGCAGATGCACACTTGTTACCCATGTGCTATCTAGAGCCAACATGGGTGAAAACAACGAAATCCCATTATCCGAAGTTCTGAGTTCTTCCCAAATAAACAATAACGCTGATGAAGAAATGTTAGTCAACCTAAATATCTGGAACTTCAAATGTGATCTGCCTCCACCCCTCATGTTAAAGAGCAAGGCAAATTGCTCATGTGGAAGGTGATGAAGTTTTAAGTGAAGCAAGACTGCCATCACTCTGTGAAGGTACAATGTTTTCCATTCTTCAGGGGAAGGGATAAAAAAGGAAAAAAACCAAGCGTACATGTCAGCACGAAGCCTGTAAAATCAGGACTCTGCTTGTCCAGAAGGCCTCATAACAACCTAATTGCCTTACCTCTCTGCGACTGCAGCCCGGTCAAACCACTGCTATTCTATTTTCATTATGAACTGCATATTTCCAGGAGTGATAAATGCTGTGACTTCTTTGTAAAATTAAATGAACCATTATCTTGCCTTTTGACGAGCTCTTTTTCCTTTTGGAAATGCTTTCACGTTCTAACTTATTCCATATGATCCTCCCAATAACCCGTGTGGATGGGATTCGAATGCTAGGAAAGACTATCCTTTGTACTATAGCAAGGCATATATTAAATTAATTAAGTTATGAAATTAATAACCAGAGGATCTGAACTCTAGTCCTACCACTGACGCTAACCAGATGAGAAACTGATAAAGTCATTTTATCTCAACAAGCAGAGAAAATAAAGTGTTCACTTAAATGACAGTTCAAGCAATGAAAAAATTGCAAATGGCCCTTAACATTAAAAAAAAAAATTCTTAACCTCATTCTCAGAATAAGAAAAATATGAATTAAAAAATACACCCAAAACATCACTTTTTAACCTATCCTTGGCAAAAGTCAAATCATTTAGTTATATGCCATGTTGCTGTGTAAGAGTAGGCAATGAGGCACTTTCATAGCCTGCCATTGGGAGGGTTGGTTAGCACAACTATGGAAAACTGGCAAAACCTGAAGCAATTATAAATCACATACCTTTTGACTCATCAGTTCATGTCTAGGAATTTATCCTGTAGGTATTTTTCACCTAGCTCCATATGCTCCATGTAAAAAGTAATTCATTTAGCATTGTATGAAATAGCAAACAATAAAAACAATAAATTATGATATATACATTCAGTGGAGTACTATACAGCAAGTAAAAAGAGTGAGGAGGTTCTTAAATACAAGTGACCTGTCAGATGAATAGGGGAGTGAAAAAAGCAATCTGCAGAATGGTGTGTTTAGTGTGTAATACTTGAGTAAAAGAGAAAAGCAAAATATATGCATTTGTTTCTATATGCATATCATACATCTAGAAAGATACACAAGAATAATGGTTATGCCTCTGGAAGTGAGATGAGGTGATGGGAGACAGGTGTGCTTGCTTAGTTAATTAAATATGTAAAAGAACTAAGTAGATATATGGAGACAGATATATAGAAACATAGAAATATGTAAAAAGATCTCCAAATTATTAATATGAAAATAAGGCAAATAAGTAAATATATTGGTACACTTTGCATGAAAAAAATATCTTTCTGTATAGATCTAATACGTGTGTACGTGTGTGTGTGTATACACATATGTTTCCATAAAAAGTTTTTTGGAATGATATGCAAAATAATTGTTGAAGTTAAGGAGAAAACTGTCTACCGGGAGAAAGAAGACATACTTAGGCACTGCTTGAATTTCACTATGTGCGTGTGTTCCTTTCATAATCATCTTAACCATTTATAAAAGACAAAAATAGGGAAGGGGTAGAATTAACTGAAAACTTTCCATAAAGGGAGCTATCTACCCTAACATGGGTTAAAGTGACCCATAATAAAAGGATTCTATTCTGCCTACAGTCCCACCTTCCTTCTTGTTATTCAAATGTAGATGAGCCTACTGTGAAAAAGAAAATTCCAATTAGAAATTCTGTGTGGATGACAGGCCCCTGAAAACATAAGAGCAAGAGCTCAGGGAATGGATTTGTCTGGTTCGCCACATAAACGCCCAATAAATACGTGTTGACTGACTGACAGGCCCAATTGCTAAGCATGCTACAGAATATGTGCAAAATAGCCTACTTGAGCAGTCTGCCATCCCATAAAGACATTTGATTCCAACAGGCTAGAACTTAATTGGAAAAATATGGGAAGGACAGGATGGCAAGACCGTTCTAACAAAGTCCTCTAAACGTGGACGTTTATTTTTCGCTGCTTATCTACAGAGCATCTTCCCCACAAGACACTGAGCCTTAAAAAGATCCTTTCCACCAACAGAACTCATTCTATTCCAGATGCTTTGCCAGAGCTCCCTGAGAAAGCAGTGATAGTTTATGTGAGTAAAGAAAGATGGGCATACTACAGGTTCTCTCTGTGCACACATGTGCACATGGACCAGATGAGGTGAATGCTCTCAGAAAAATTATTATGTTTTATCCACTGAAGTAAAAAGAGGCTGTTTCTGGGTGTGGAGTGTGAAAAACAGTCTCACTACTTTATAGTCACACCTCATAACATAATCCTGTAACACCTACTGACCCAGGATCTCCAAGAAAGGGATAGTGTTAATTCTATTGCACTTATGGGAAATTTGGGGAATACGTAGCCAAGATCCCCTCAGCTCTGAGGTTCTTACTCATAGCCTTCACCATGATACTCCCTTCCTTATTTGATGATGAGTAGAACCTGCCTTGTTCTTTGGGCACTCATAGAGCAAAGCAGTCCTTGAAGATAAATATTATTAACTCTGTGACTACTCTTATTGTTTATTTCAGAGCATAAATAAACACTGTATTTGTAGACGTCCTTGCAGACAACTGAAAGTAAAAATGCCTGTTTGGATCCTGAGTCAAAGATTAATACCATCTATATATTTATGCCTACGACCTTTTCTTCCCAATCATTTCAGAAAGAACATTTCTTCTTTAAAATATTTTAGTCAAGCCCTAGACAGTTTGGCTCAGTGGACATGAACGTCAGCCTGCGGACTGAAGGGTCCCGGGTTTGATTCCGATCAAGGACACATGCCAGATCAATGATTCTTTCTCATCCTCGATGTTTCTATCTCTTTCTCCCTCTCCCTTCTTCTCTGAAATCACTAATTTTAAATTTCCAAAAAATATTTTAGTCAAGTAATTACGTAGACCAGAACAAACGTTTCAAACTGACTGAGTCTTCAGCAGTACTATATATTACTATTCAGGCCTACTTCTCCTCTCCTTCATGTCATATTCAGAGTATTTTTATTTTTCAACCTTTGAACCATTTAACGGCCTGCACGGTTAATGCTACGATTGGTTGTTAACCACTTCTCTAAATACTTCAGGAGCCTGCGAAACAGTAGAATTGCACTTTTTTACATCAATATAAAGTCCTGTTTCCCCCCACCCTTCTGCCCCCCTCCTCGAGCTCCCCCATGAATGTGTTTTTCTCCCTCACTTCTCAGACGCATTTGGTAACAATCAGGCTTTTATTTTAAGGAGCCCTAAGATAAGGTATCTGTGAGCTCCACACTTGGAGTAATTGATCACATTTGTTTCCTGTTCGTAGGTTAGACTCCTCACTCTTGCTCTCTTTTTTTTTAACTTGGCATGTTTCTCATTACCCTCTGCCTTGTTAGCCCAGTAGAAACGTTCTACTGTGGAGAGTGAAAACAGGACGATACTATTACAAATCCCATCTAGTCAGTGACAGCAACCCTTCTCTTTCTTTGGGAACTTCTGGCCACTTCAGTCTTGAGTGGGGAGCGCTCCTATGGGTACAGGTATGCTGGCCTGTAACTGAGGGAGGCTCTGTGACACCCGCTTGGTGTTCGCATGTTTAATTCTCACACGGTGCTGATTCATTCCGAGGCTGTTCCCCAGGATGACAACATTGTTATCATATGACTCAAACTGCCCCACCTCATTTCATTTGGGAATGTTAGCTCAGGTTCAATAAGCGTCAGCTGCCAGTTCTGTAAAAGAAGACCCGTATCTTTCCCGTTTATGCTTTCCAGATAAATTGTAATCAGTAGCATTTTATTGACCCTGTCAGGTGGGGCTTAATTTCAGATATTGTCTCAGGAAAGAAAAATGCAGAAATCTGAACAATCAAGTTTTCTTTTTTTGTGTCTGTGGGCTAATGAATATGAGTTCAAGTCTCAGTCATTATCCTATCATGGTTTCAATCACAACAAAGCAAAAATGCTAGTAACTCAGTGTAAAATGAAATTAAAGATCTGCCTTTGTTTTCCTTTTTAGGACAGCAAGACATATCAAAATAGATTATCTATAATGGCTAAAATTAAATTAATGTGTTTAATTATAACATTAACATTTATTTATAAAAATATGATAGACTCTAATAAAGTGATATACAGTTCATGAAATAAATCTTAATCCTTTGCCTAAATGGTACTCTTTCAACATTCAAAGTTTTAAAACTATCTTCTTAACAAAGACACTTTTGTTTGTTTGGTTGGTTGGTTTGAGTCTCAACTGTTCTTACACGTCACTATATTTTGGCACCCTTGCATAAATAGCCAGCAAAAAAGCAACGTATTTTCATAAAATTCAAAAGAAACTAAGATTCAGGAGAAAACTTGGAATCTGGTCTAAGTTCTACCCCCTAAAGTAGTTCGGTGACCTTGGGCAAGTAGCTGACCCTCTGTGACCCTTAGTGTCCTCATTTATAAGATGAGTGGGCTGGGCCAGATGGCCTTCACGGTGGCTTTTCAGTGCTCACACTCTGTGGTAGCTAACATTGACCTGAATCGCACTGTGATAGATTGAGTCCTCAAGATTTTCTGAGACTGTTAAATACAGTAGCTGCTAGCCACATGTGGCTACTAAGCACCCGAAATGCAGCTAGTCCAAATTAAAATGTACTGTATGATACACACCAGGTTCTAAAGACTTTAGTACCCAAAGAAGACAAAATATTTCTTAATATTCAAAATAATTTTTACATTGTTTTACAATTTGAAATGACAATATTGTGGATATATTGGTTAAGTAACCTATATTATTAAAATTAATTACACCTGTTTCTATTTTAGTTTTTATAAATGCAACTCTTAAAAAATTTTAAATTATGCATGTGGCTCATGTGATATTTCCATTCTACAGTAATGTCATAAGGGGTCCATGACTGTGAATTTACCACACAAATAGGATTAAAATGGAAAAAAAATGAAATAATTTATTGAGGGCCTGAAACAATAAAAGAGCAATCACTTGTCCTATGGATAAAAATATATAGGTCAAAGCCATGCTTGAAGCACTCATGCTATTCAAAAAAGCATAAATGTTATAAAGTATGTTTCATAATACTACAGTACTTGTAATCAACATATAATATAAATACCTTAAAAATTCCCTCATACTTGTAACTTAATATTCTTATCTAATCTAATTTACTTTCACAAACACCTGAATTATTTTCCCATTACTTCCTTTACAACATTAATAAAAAAATAGAACAACATTAGTGAAAATATTTATGTGGTATCATAAGTTATATTCTGTGCCCAGCCCGTGTTGCTCAGTGGTTGAGCATCAACCCATGCACCAAGAGGTCGCTAGGTCAATTCCCTATCAGGGCACATGCCTGGGTTGCAGGCTCTAAACCCAGTAGAGAATATGTAGGAGTTGGCCAAATGATGTTTCTCTTTCTCTCCTCTCCCCCTCTTTCCTTTCTCTCTCTCTAAAAATAAAATAAAATAAATAAAACCATTTTAAAAAATTATCTTTTGTTTCTTTCGATAGATGTATCTATCCACTTTATCTTGAGAATCCCTTTGCTAGAGAATTTTTTGAAGAACTGAGGCCAGAGACCAAACTTTTACATATTTTTGTCACTAGTAGTATCTATATAATTTAGATTATTAAGGAAAAATCAAAGTTTCATCTATGTAAAAATGTCTGCACATTTGTATGATAGCTATTTCAGCCAATAACTATCACTTTGTATTTAAAAATGATAGATCAAGGCCATAGCATATTTACATTTTATATCTTTCTAGTAGGTACTGATATAGAATAAATGTTCATTATATTACAGTGAAACCTAACCCTTAAAAGAAGTATTATCTATCCTGTACTAATATAAATCCAGTTATTATCTGAAAAGAACATTCTATAGCACATAAAAAAGGAGAAGTAATAATTACATAGCTGATTGCTGATATTTTCTCTCTCCAATATTCAAATGTTTTCCTTATAAATATATGCAATCTGATTTTTATCATTCTTTCTCAAGTATCTGCATCTTTGTCCATCCCCAGAACCTGACACCTTGTTAACCTATGGCAGGTAAAAGCTTTTGAAGATCTACTACTACTCTTGTCCTAATAAGGTCACTGACCTTTCAGGCTCAACTCCAGCTCACCCCCTTCTTCATTTCCTCTCCTATCATTAGTCTGAAATGGCATCAACTACCTCTCAATTTTCTTCATCCCTTCAGCATCCCACCTTTTAGTCCAAATTCACCTAATTAGGAACTTAATTTCCTTTTTTCCCTGATGGAAGAATTGATAATGGACAGACCCCATTCATCTCTGAATCACAGAAAATTCTATTGATTATTTCTTATTTAGGAATGCTAAGCATTTATTCTAGAAACTGACTTGTGGAAGCCAAGCTTCTCCAAAAAGTATATTTTTCCAATCACAGAATTTCTGGAGGATGAGGCCCAGAAAGCAGGATTTTAAAAAGATTCCCAGGTGATTCTAATCTGCAGCCAAGGTTGAGAACCACTGTACTAGAGGATTACCAGACTGTATTTAAAGAGATATATCAGGGAGTAAAGTTAATAATTCCTGAAGCTGGTCATTTTTGGCAAAATTATACAAAGAATTTGTTGCAGCAGAAATGACACTTATGGGCTAGATGTCTATCACCATGTAGGAGTCAGATATTAAAATAATGATCTGGGGAATTAATTACCTAACTTTACCAGAAATTATATCTTTGACTTTAATAATTTAACTGTAGAATTTTCTACTTAACAAAGCACCTCCATTCCTATTATCCCCCACCCGAAAAGCATTCTATGACCTTAAAAGTTGGTGATAGAGAAAAAAATACCAATCCAACAATTTTTTTCTAATACTCAACTCAAACTTTGAATGTCTAAATTCAAGTCCTATTCATTCAAAGAATGAAAAAATCATCAGCATCATTATAAACCTTGGAATTGACAAATACAATAAGTAGCAAAGACAAGCCAACTTTATTTTACCCATAGTAAGTTGAGCCCATATCCAGTGCATTCTTCCATAGGACATCCGGACAAATCAATTTACCAACATTCGTCTTATGACAAATCTATTCAATGCAGAAGAGAATAAGTGAAATAGATGACTTAGGAGAAAATGCAGTTTCTTAAACAAAAAAAAAAAAGGAGGAACAAAAAGAGCACTTTTCAAGCAAATAGTCTCACTGCTCTCTGTTTTTCTGGTGGGCCATTTGAACTCAACGAGGGTTAGATCTTTGCTATCTGGACCAAAGCTATGCCAACACAATTGAGACTCTCCCCTCAAAAGGGAAGTGATAATGTTAATTCCATGAAGTTAGAAGTTACTCTTATAAAGATAAAAATTATAATAACAAATTGTTGGATATTGCTTTTTCCTCCTCATTGAATGATTCATGCTACATAAGCCTATGTATAGCATGTTCAAAGGATTTGACTATTTGTAAGAGACAGGAAAATCTAAAACAACTTCAAATTCAGCTATTTTTTTTAAAAAAAGAAAAATTTCTAGGAAAATGAAATAGAAAACAAAAGCATTTTTTAAAAAAACAAAATTAAGTGAATAAACTACCTCATCAATTTTAAAAAATAACATTGATACGATTTTGTCTGAAAATGCAATCGCTTAGATCAGGAAAATCATTAATAGAAAGCAATCATTAAAATGAAGGATTCACTCTAGTTAAGACTAAGGAACTTGAGTTCTGACCATCTTAGAGCCCTACATAAGAACATTTTCTAATGGAAAAGAAAAATGAAAGAAAGGATCACTTTTACGAGTTGCCATGTTTTCTCCTTCATCTCCTGACGCTATTCCAAATTAATCCTAAAGAAGTAAATGTAAATAACTAAGTGAAATTCAGAACTTGTCCCAGGACACAGCAGCGTTACAAGATCGTCCAAACCATGTTATGTAGCTGAGACATTAGCCTGAGAGAAAAGAGAGGGAAAAGAATTAAAGAATTAAAACGAAACATTTCTTCTAAACTTGTGGAAGATAACGTTATTTCATCCTTAAGTATATTTTAAGAACTTGCATGTCTACAAACCAAGTATGTCAACACAAAACTTCATATATAACAATCTAAATTCTGTAAATTGACATGTTGTTAAAGTTAGAGTGTATGACAATAAGACTACAAAATTTCTTCTCAAAACATTCAAGTAATCCAGCACTTCACCCTAATTCTTCTGTTAACAAGCAGGATACATTTTTTTCCCAATATATTGAACAAGCATTAAGTTTCTTAAGCAAATGAAAGAATACTTGCTCAGTCCTCTGTAACTAACCAGTAGATTCACATAGCTGAAATCTTTGATCACGTCTTTCCTTTCTTACTTTGTAAACCTCCTTAAAGTTATTACATAATGACCAGAGTAATGAAGTCCTGAAGATTTTCCATTGAGAGTGGAATTAATCCCAGAGTACTGAGAATTCAAAAAAAAAGAAGAAGTCAAAATATTGTTAGGAAAAAATTAAAAGGAGACTTTATGGCATTTTTCATCCTAATACCAAAAATGTCAAACCCAGTAAATAGGATCATAGTCACATGTTTTTGACAGTCACACTGACAGTAACCCCCAAAAGATCT
Source organism: Myotis davidii (assembly GCF_000327345.1). Taxonomy (NCBI): domain Eukaryota; kingdom Metazoa; phylum Chordata; class Mammalia; order Chiroptera; family Vespertilionidae; genus Myotis; species Myotis davidii. Next base: position 1,051,874 of record NW_006291010.1, read on the forward strand.
GCCATCCCCCCCAAACTGCCCAAGGACATGTTCATTCTCAAAAACCTCATGCCTACCAATTTTCCCCTGATTCCAAACAACTGATCATTATTTCTCCTCCAAAGTTGCCAGAAATTCCTCACTGCCCATAAAGCTTAATTTACTAGTTCATAATATTCCCATATTTATGTATTAAGCTACTTTCACAGGACACAAAAGAATATATTTGCCAAAATTGGCGGTTTCTGTTTCTCCTTTTTAGTTTAGTTTGGTCGTTAATATTCCTATGTTAAATCCTAACCTAGCCTTTAACTTATATCTTGGAAAATCTATAGTGCGTATACTCCTTAGGAAATGTGTGCAAAATTTAAAAGAATTCATGTTTCATGGCTAAATCATAGAAGACTGAAAATAGGAAGAATGCAAGGAATGTTGTTAGAATCTCAGAATATCAGACCAAGTGAATGGTCGCCATGAAAATACAGCTGTATATGTTTGCATGGGCATATGTTTGTTCAGTTTTTTCCCCCCTTCCCGCGCTGGGGCTTCAGCTTTAGGTCATTCTGCAAACAAGCCCCAGGAGACACACAATTACACTCCCCTGGAGACTGACCCCTTAGAGTGCCCACCTGTAGCCAAACACAGATAGCATCCCGGAGCAATGAATTAGCACTCTAAGCTGATTAGAGCAGCTCTGCACAACTCTATTTTATTGACACAATGAAGAGAGGACAGAAAAGGGCCTGAAATGAGAAAATCATTTCCATGCTGACTGAATTAAAAGAACAAAAGAGCTCCGTGCAGTTGCAGCATTCAATTTGTCGGGGGAAAAAGGAAGCCACTTAATGGCTCACAATAGATCTGAGCAGACAGATGAAATTTAAAACTTCAGCATGAGTGCGATTAGCAGCGAAACATATTCTAAATCATTTCCTCCATATGCATAATTTCGTTTGATTATTTAGTTCTGTGTTTTACAAAAACACTGGGCTAGATGCTATCTTCACAATGTCTTGACTTTTCATTTTTCAAAATCACGGAACAGTTTCTCATTGTATGTTAATGTCCGCAGTGACAACATAAATTGAACAAAACAAGTGTGGCTCATGGTTTCCTTTCACCTTTAGTTTCCAAAAGCGAATGTATAAACAGAGGTTAATTTGTGAAAACTAGGATTGCAAAGTAATCTTCTACCAAACAATTTGCGATTTGAAGTTAAATAAATTACAGACAACAGGGGCCCTTCAGGATGGTGTAAAAGGCAACCAATTATTGCACCCGGAGGCTACAAATAAACTCTGCTGTGCTCAACTCAAATCTCAAAACTGTCTTTCTCAATTTAAAAGATAGCATTAATATCACTAAAAGCAATGTCGTTAAGACAGCATTTTCCAAATGAATACTCTTTATTAAATTTAGTTCAGTTAATTACTGTTTTGCTTGTTCTGACTTCTGAATTCCTGAATTAAATTGAATCTGAAATTGATGTCAAAAAATGATCACTTAATAAGCAAAGCTCATCTTTAGATATATGTTAGAGCATTGAAGAAGTTCTAGAATTCCTCTTTACTGTTTCTTATTTTCCCAACTTATAAGAAAAATCTAAATGTATAAACCATATATGGAAAACAGAATTGGTTTTCCTGAACTGCTCAAATGTTTGTTTTCAATGAAGATTTTTCTCTTGCCAGTGCTGACTTTCAGTGTTTAAAAATAAAAAAAAGTAGAAGCCAAGCTCTTAGTTTCTGATTAAGCTCACGTTTTCATTTACCATGCCTAAACTTCTTTTTTTAAAAAAGGCTTTTTGTTTAAAGTAGCCCTTCAGACTTTTAAGCACTCATCTTGGCTCCTAATTTAAATGAAGTAAATTCCCTCTTTCTGATCTTGAAATGCCTTTTGCCAAGGTGTTGAGGTGCAATGTAAATTGAGCAAAATAGTACAGAACAGGTCGAAAGAAAAAAAATTACTCTGAGATACTTTGGGATTTGATATTTGGGGTGCATTACTCCTTAATTTGCTAAGTGAAATTTTCCCCAAGAGAAAGTCCAAGGTACTCAGAGGATGATGAAAGCACCAGGGACCTCCCCAACAGCTTCTATTCTCTTGACTCAATGAGGTAAGAGGTTTTTATATAAAGAGAAACTATAAAGCTCGTGGATATTTTAACAAAATCAACGTAGTGTAACTTTGCTGACAGCTTGTCACATTTCACTGACTGTCTGTCTGGGGTACCGTGATAACATCTGCATTCACTCAGTATGAGAGCTTAACATAAGACAAAAAAGTGGGCCCTGCCACAGGCGGTCCGTCAGTCTGTCAGTTCTGACATGTCATCTGAATTTTTTGAATCACTAAACACTTTTGAGACTCTGGTACTTATTATCTTTTCTTAGTTTCTATACTCACTCAGCAATGCTGGAAAACGTGAAATTTGCAAGTAAGGTAGTGGACGTCCCAGGCTTTTTGTTGTCTAATCCGTAAGCCCTCATTCATGCTCACTGTTAATCTCTTAAGACATTATAAAACTGTTAGACAAAGAAATGTGAATACCTCTGCTTCTTTCGAGAATGGGAGGAAACCAAGGAAAATCGGGATCATGCTAAGCTATTCTTTTCACTATGAAAATGGTAACTTAAACCTGTTGCATCAAATTATCTATAATTCCCCACGCTAAGGCGAATGGTTTTGAAGAATGAACAAGAGTAGTGTCACATAAGGAGAAAAATGATCACAGAATTTTCAAAATCTGCCAAATCTGATGTTGACAGAGCACTGGGATCCTGGTTGCTGATTTTCTCACTGTTTCTATTTTTCATGCCGGGCTACATGGCATATGGCTAATATGCTTTCATGAAAACGTGTAAAAAAGTTTACTGATACTTACTTTAAATCATCAAATACTTTAGGTAAGTTTGCTCTGCCTGAGGAACACTGGGAAAGTTAATAGCCACATGAAAATTGCCTTAAAATTGGGCTAAAATTCATTAAAACACGCTATGTCTCCTATTTAATGAGCAATTTTGTCCTCAAAACTAGAAAACTTTACAGTTTCTGTAAAGTATAAATATAAATGGATCCTCAGAGCCAAAGAGAATGTTTTTTATGAAGCACATAAAACAGCCAAAGCTGCACTTCTCTCTCCTCCTTACAGACAGTCAGGACATTAAGTTAAAATGATGGGCATCTATTCTCCAAGTAACCAAGAGATAGGGAAGTTAAAAAAAAAACAATATTAAATTAAGAGGCAAGTTTTCTTCTGGCCCTCAAATACTATTTCCCTTTTTTCATAAGCACATGCTTCACACCTGCAAATGATTTCAGGTTTAGACAAATGCCCTTGTAAGTGACTAACTACAGGTGTGCTTCACCTGCACCCTCGAAATGACTGCCCCCCAGATGGTGAATATTTGTTCAGAAGGAAGGTGACACATATTAGATGGATTCCCAATTAATTTAACCAAAACTACAAGGCAAAGAGAACTGTATAGACATTTGGCTAAGGGTAAGAACATATAAAAAGATAAAATGAGAAAATAAAGAGGGAAAGGGGAAGAAAGGAAAGGAAAAGGGGGAGGAAGAGAAAGTTGTCATTAGTCGCTGTGGTGTTTTGCCAAGACGTGTGGTGGACAAACAGTGCGTGCTTGTGGGAGTAATATGTTAGTAAAGAGCAAAAATAGGAATGACTTTTGAAACCATGTGTTATCTTCTGCCCTTACTAGTGCTTCATATAAATTCAAATGGAAAAACAATTTTCCATACGAGCAGAACCTCCCTAATGTGAAAATCGGGTAAATGGCACTCACACTAAGGATTCCTCTGCTGTGAATAGACGCGGAGACTATTTCCCACTTTTCTTCCTTTGGCATCTCGTCATCTTGTAACTCTCTCAAGAGCTTCGATGTAATGTCATTTGCTTGCTGTTTAGTCTGTGCCTAAAATGTCAGCTGTTTATTATTTTTAACATTTCAACGCTAACACAATGGCACTTCAGAATAAAGGGCAAGGTTTCTGACACATCTCAATGACCAAAGGACTTATATTAAATAAGGTTTCCATTCTTCCTGAACATACAGGGTCACTCATTTTTTTAAAAGTTAGATGGACCAGTTTTGATTACGACATAATTTTCTTCTGACATTTCTGTAACCAGGCTATGAGTGGTCCTGTTTTAGACACTGTAGCGAGATCTAGCTTATTACTTCAAGGAGTCTATGTTTTGTTTAGAGCCAGAGAAAACCACCTTTTCTTTTTATTGAACAGAAGACCAAGACTGTGGAAGGGTTGGGAGCCAAAGGACAAGAAGATAAAAGGATAACTCTCCAAAGGCAGTATTTCTGTCCTTCCTAAACTCCGCAGCTCAGGGCTCTCATAGGGAGGAACTATTTGGATTCTAGACAAAAATTAAGAGAGTAAATACATATAAAGTTTTCCATGACACTAGAATAAACTTATAAAAGTTATAGCAAAGCTGAAAACATAAGTGGTTTTCAAATGATGACAGATAAATTCACAGCTGACAGAGTCTTGATGAGGGGCAGCTGATGGTGGAAAACCACCACAATTATACTATCTTTTCAACCTCTCCCATCTTGTGTAATGAATTCTAACACTTTATTGTGGCAATCAGTGCTTCTTTTTAATCATTTTTTCTCAACTTGAATTAACTAATCCTCCAGCTCCCTAAATCTAGTCTACCAGAATTCAGTTTTAAAAATCACATTAATCTATATCCACATTAAATCTAGTCTACCAGAATTCAGTTTTAAAAATCACATTAATCTATATGCATATCATATGTCACATCACAAGTCTGTCCTCCTTGCCTTAAAAGTCCTAATATTTTAAGTATCACCTTACCTGGTTACATCACCTTCATCCTACCCCATAGAAATGAGGGCAAAATAACTTTCTTTTCCCTTCTCAACACTACTTGGAGGATTGTGATTGGGGATTAATGTTCTGAGCACTTAGCTGGACTATACAGAGAAACCAAAATGCTTCAATCATACTTTACAACTTACATCTCGCTCTCAAGGAGGTTCATGGAAGATTTGCAGAGCAGAAACTAAAGTCAATTGGAGATCCATGTCTTGATCAATCAGTTATGGTAGTTGAATAAGGAATCAAACTTCAAATGAACACTTCTGAGTCAAGCTCACCAAGTGACATTATATACCTCCTCACCATAATACCCTTCATAATGTTCCTGACAGGTCAACATTTAGGGACCCATGTGGAGCTCTGTAATTTAAATCGTAAAAATTCATGATTCCATCAAGTGCTTTCCATATTTTTGAGCCAGGCTCATCTATTGGCCAACTCAACTATTCCTCAACCTTTGTATTGCTGACAATATTCTTATAGAATTAACATGTTCAAAGGAGAATTTCCATACTTTGGAAAGTACAAGGAAAGTGAGAATTCTCTTGTTAAAATCATATTCACATCTGGCTTTCTCGAGATTATTTCCTTTTTGAAGTTAGAAAAGAAAGCAAAGTCCTACATTCTTATTAAACCTTCCAATTAAATGCATTACTAAATCTAGATTGTTCTCAATGGAGGCCCCCACACAAGGAGAGATTCTAGGATATAACAGAGTTTGTTTAAATAATCATTAGCACTTGGCAGTTTTGTGACTGGTTAGCCCATGTTGCAGAATTTAGAAGGCATACACATTATGCTGTAATGGTCAGGAGAACTGAGAGGGGAAGATAACTGTGCCTCAGAGAAGCAGAGACCCACTACCACTTGTCCAACCCACCAAGCTCTTCCTTCAAGAAGTTACTAACCACTCTCAGGCAACTTGACTTTCAGTCTACTGTTACTTTCAGCCACATCCTCAACCAAATTATTCGAGTACCCTCCTTCTACTATCCCATGATTAGATAGCTTATCCTCGGTTTCTAATAGCACATATTTTAGTATTTTTTTGTGGGTAAAAAAAAATCAAAAAAAACTTTTGATAATTTTTGTATTCAAAATGATCACTGGTAATGGTGGACATGTGAGAAATCATAATGGGTCTTCTACAGAACCTGATGCATGAAACCCAAATTTCTTTTCAGAAAAATCTCAGGACCCACTGACCCACCAGATACACAATATAAGAAAAATGTAAGAATAAATAAATGGCAATGTATGAAAACATTAGGATATGTATTTCCACTTATCTGAAAGACTTTCATACATTCAATCACAATACATTTAGTTATGATACCATTCTCAATGGTTCTGAGCCATTCTCACTTAATGGTGAGTTCCACTGGTAGAGTAGAGCCCAGGAAGGAAGCAAATTTACCAGCTGGCCAGGGATTTCACATGGCACAAGGTCAACGTTTGTCAATAGGCAGAGTGTGCTATCCTCACGTAAGATCAGATGTTGCCGCCTTAGGAAGCATACTTGCTGTCATGATTTGCATTTTTTCTTAGGTTATTCAAAAAAAATGCCACCACGGCCCTTACTGAAGAAGAGCATGAACTGGAATAATTGCACACCCGTCCTCCCAAACTCCACAGACCAGCTCACACTTGACCCGGCGAGAGAAAACCAGGCCTATTGTTATCTGGCTGAAGCCCCAGGGGGCAGAGTTTACAACACACAGGAGTGTTGGAATCAAGAAAGATAAATAAGAGTAAAAAGGAGAGAGAGCTCTCCAAAGGATGACTGCATCAAGAGAGTTAGGCCTGAGGAGGTACACTTTTCGAAGACTTAAGCGTTAGCTCCTACCTCTCTCAATCCCACCCTACCATGCTATATGAAACTAAGTTCATTAAGCACAAAGTCAAAACCCCTTGTCCTCCTCCTCTGCACTGTTTAGAAATGCTTACCAGAGTACTCAGTAAAAGAACCATTTAAACCTCCATCTGCATTCCGAATCGGTTGGTTCTAGGGAAGGCCACTTGCCAGCACCACTTAGACAAGGGATGATATTTAATTCTGCAATGTGATAACTCTGACAATCCAAAGACTGAATTCACCAATCCTTCCCCCACAAATATGATGCAAAAAGAACCCCCAACTTTGGAATGATGATACCTCAGCTTTAGAATAATGGTGGTGATGATAATTACAAAAATTAGTGTGCTTTGAAGTGATTACTATGTCATGCCAAGCCCTGCTCTAACACTTTACATTACTTTACACAGTAATCTTCACATTAATCCTATGAGGCAGATCCTATTGTTACTACCATTTTACAGATGAGGTAACTGAGACAAAAAGTGGTTAAGTACTTATTCAAAGTCACAACGCTAGTAAGTGATAGAAAATTTGGACCAAGGCCATATGTCTCTAAACCCAGTCTCCTCAGCCCATATGTTATGCTGGCTCTTTTATTGAAGAAGAATATAGAAGATAATGAAGAAGATGAAGAAAGAGAAGAAAGAGAAGGAGGAGGAGGGAGAGTGGAAGGGGATGGAGGACTGGACAAGGGCCCATGACACCTGTGTATATTTGAGAGAACCAAATGGAACCTTTGAATGTTGCCTTAGTGTCTCAGTACAGTGGAGGCTGAACTAAGTCATATCCAAGGAACAGAATAAAATGGATGCCTGCATCTTTTCAGGGATGGGTAGGAAGAGAATCCTCTCTCTAACCAACTTACTTCCCTTCCAAAACAAAGCTTTGGTCATAAGCTGCCTTCTCTGCTGAAATATGAAAGCTATAAAGATATTCATATCAAGGGTGCTTTGATTTTAGGTTTACAAAAGATAATTATACAAGTTTAATACAAGATCACTTGTAAAACAAGCATCCATTTTCTACTTAAAGTTAAGTTGTATCCTTCCCAGGCGCAAAGAGCAAAACATGGCCCTGATATAAATAAAATCTCTAAAATCATGACCATCTAGAGCATGTCCACAAGGATAAAAAGAAGTAAAGAGTGGGTGCCTGAGACAGAATTCAAAGACTCAGAAAGTCAGAGCTAGAATAGACCTCAGGGAGACTTCAGAGGACACAGCCAGGTGACTTTTCCAAGGTCCTAAGTCGGAGCCGAGGCAAGAAGTCAAGGTTCCTGGTACCCAGATCAGTGTTCTTTCCACTGTCTCACTCGGCCTCCCTGAAACAAAAACCACTAGACATCTGACAAAGAAGCAAACAAGGGAGCCATGCCAGATGAATGGCCAGATTGTTGAGGAAAGGGGGTGGGGGGAAGGAGAAAAGGGCCGGAGGATAATATGGTTTTACAGAAATCTATTTGCAAGTAGATCCTGTGGTTACCAATGTGGCTGCCCACGAGAAAGAACAACTGACTGACAGCACGGACAAAGGCATGGACAATCTCACAAAGGGAGATACAGGAGTCACGGTGCTTCGTGCGTATCACCCGTACACTTCATCACGTCAAGACCAAGAAAAACAGTGAGGAAAAGCCCACTGTGCACAAGGGCCCCTTTATTCTTTGGGCTTTCCCGTTTCACACACTTTACCTGATGAAATGTTAGACTTTTTGCTTCTGTTTTGTAGGATCCTTTTGATTTCTCCATGTTCAACTAGCACATTTCATAACTATGTAGTGTTCTTATTTTTTTCACAAATTCATGTGCTGTGCACACTGATGATATGTTTGGAAGTTAATGAAATCAGATGAAAATAGCTGAGATTAAAATTTCCCCATTTCTTCACTACAATGTCTGCCACCTACTGTTCAGCCACCAACTATTGCAGCTCTTGCATCAATTAAACTTGGTATTAATATTCTCTGAGGTGGAAAGACTCTATTAGCCTTCTTTTTTTTCTCTCCCCTGTTCTTTGCTTCCAACTGTGCTTAGCTTTGGAACCCTCTGACAAATGGCCATTATTCTCTGGGCTAGTAAAAAAAAAAAAAAAAGAAGAAGAAAAATTCTAAACTATAGAGGAAATATCATTGGTCAAAAGCCCAAAGGAATTGGCTTGTTGAATTAAATGATAAATATATGCATTTAAGGCCATTAGAGACTTTATCTCCTGTAAAGGCTGTATTTGTCAGATTGATATAATTTCTCTCAACTGAGTACTTAACTCCATCGGCCAACATTATTACGATTATTCCTTTTCCTTTAAGTGGGCGACTTCTAGCTAACAACACGTGTGTTCTTTCTGGAGCTGCTTCTTGAGCGATCAAGGCACACCTTTGTTTCATTTCGTATGCAATTTTCACCTCTGACCCAAGAAATGAGTCCTGGGCTTCCTGAACTTTATTGCCTGTTAATAGACTGCTGGCTCTCTTTTCAGCAGTAATAGAAATGGCGGAGAGGCATTTCATTTAAGAGGCTGGCACACTACAGCCTGAAAGACAATGTCAGAATTAAAAGTCAGCCTGGCCAAGAAACAACATAAAGACCACAGTGACATGAAAGAGGACGTTTTCCGTATTCTATCGCAGACAACGGGACACCAGTATGGAAATACGAACAGCATCCCAGATCTAATTATTTTCCCACCGCACAGCCACAGACACCCGGAACGGTGCTAAGTGATTGATCTAGTAATTCATCTTCAACTTACACCTATCTACATATTTGGTGTCTCCTCATTAAACTGGAGACATCAGCGACGAACATATGAAGTGGCGGTCTTTGGCTTCATAAAATACACACAGATGCTCATCAGGGGCTCTTTCCTGCCTACTTCTTAGTGACACATGTTTATAATTTTGTCTGTATTTCGTTTGCTGTGGTTTACCCTTAAGTACATCTGTTCAATTAAAATGGAAACGTGTGACATGGCCCGGACTCAGCAACTTTCGAGCTTGTTAATGAAACGTTCTAAGGTTCCTGCCTTAGCTCTTTATTTGCAAAAGGATTTCATTCTGCAGTTTTCCAATGATTGAAAAGTACAAATAAAAATAACCCTTTAAAACACATACAAAGAAGTCGACTGTTTTGTTAATAGTTAAGAAAAGACATTATTACTGCATAAGGACATTATTTTACATGAAAAGACATTATTAAAAATGATTTACTGCCTCATGTTTGAAAACTTACAGGAAAAGTCTTATAATATATTAAACTTGTTTATTACGACTTCATATAATTTTGAATAATACTACTTTTTCCTTTGACAAGGGCAATAAACTCTACTGGTAGAGACATAGGTTGATTATCACGAGTCAACTGTGTTGCTTAAAGAAACATGCCCAAACAATCAGCTCTTGAAGGCTGCATCTCCAGTTATTTACACTCACCATCATGGTAATAACTCACCATTTCTATATTAATAAGGCAGTGAAATTTATTATGATGGTATTGAAAAGTTATTAAGTACTGCATCCCAAGTGACAAAGTACCACCGCACTGTCACTATCCAAAAGCAGTTGCCCATTCATCACCTGCCTTTCCAGATGGTCCTGCATCTTTATCGCTCCCAGGTTGGTGACATCACCTGTTCACCCACTCAAAATTGATGATGAAAGCAAACAGATCTATCTTACTTACATTTACCAAATCAATTTAATTTTTACAGGCCATGGCTTGGTGACATATTGACTGTTTTCCTTAATGGCATCTACCGTATTTAATGCAAGGATGTCATCTTTGATTCCTGGCTCGCATAATGTGTCATTTCATAATAAATTTCTCTTAATGGAAAGAATTATGATTGCTTGTCAGTTCTCTTATTAAACACAATGATAATTCTTTTTCTTTTTGAGAATCACCCAGTGGGCAACAGAGCTATTTTTAATCCTCCTTCGTCTCTTAAGGGGGCCAGTAACTTGGATATAAAGTAAGTTCTAATCAAACACTGGGCATATGACTGACCACTTTCAATCCCGGAGCTCAAATGTAAGGGTTTTTATCTTACTTCTTTGTTATTATTGAAGAACTAGATTCTGAAGAAATGCTATGTTTAAAATAATATATTAGCAATAACTA
>NW_006291010.1:1062738-1064898 GCF_000327345.1 Myotis davidii
GATTCTCAGATCCCATCTGCTGCCCTTCCAGACAAATGCTCCTCTGACACGTGTCACCACTGCATTGTGGTGCATTTGTGTCACCTACAGGGACTAGATGACCAACACCTATATTCAAAGAGGTACAGGGCCCAGAGGGCAAGAACTGTGAGGACTCCCAGTCCTCTCCCCAACCCCACCTGTATTATGTGTATGCAAATAAAACCAACATCCAATAAACTCCAAGTTTGACTCTGAAGAGGAAAACCGGGGAAGGGTCTGTGACAAAGGAAGAAAACTGAATAATCTAAGGTGCATGTATTTATTTCTTTAGATATCATGATCTAGCCAGAAGAAGTCATAGTACAAGCGCTTGGCTAAATTAATAAGGAGAGTGAGGAGAGGGAAAGGTTTGGGGGCTCTGGCCCACACTGCTGACCTAGACTAACAGCCATCTTGGTCACCTCCTTCTCTAGATCATCTGGCTTCCTCAGAGAGCATTATCGAAGTTAACCTTCTCCAGCCCCTTCACGTAAGACTAGACCACGAGTGACCTCCAATTTCACCTTGCCCTTGAACTGACTAGGTCCCAGGATCAGTGGCTCCCTGAGATTGCAGGGAGATGGAAGAACACAGAACTGCTCTCCATCTGTGCTCCTACTGTTTAGTCTCAATCAAATGAGCATAAATTAATATGTCAACAGCATCCTAGCATGGTTTATGTCTCTTTGGGTACCAAGTCCGGGATTTCCTATAACCCTATAATTGGAATGATACCAGCTCAAGTTAGAAAGAAAACAAAAGGGAAAAAAAAACAAAACAAAACAACAAAAAAGCATGAGGGAAGCACCAGGTAACCTGCTCCCATGTGTAGATTAGGTTCAAATAAGGAGACTCTTCATGCTCATCTCTTGAGATGAACTTACCCTAACTCATTGGTTAGGCAGAGTCTTGTCCTTGGGGGAGGTTTCCAGGAAAATGGCTATTCAAGCTGACATTGTTATGAGACCAACAAGAACATGTTTTCTGAGGGCAGCTGGCCTCTGTGCCAGGGTGGAGATTCTCTGCTGGCATCACACACCTGCTGAATTCCTACTGCAAGAATCTAAACAAATGAAGAAGGAAAAAAACAAACAAAAAAAAACAAACCATCCACACCTGTGGCTGCCAACCAACTGAGGTTGCTGTGCCATGCCAAGCACACCTGGGCAGGGCAGCCTGGGAAGTCAGCAGAAGTGTCAGAGGAAAATACCACTGTCGGTTGGTAGGAGGCACAAAGGTGACCAAATCCCATGGATCAGTGACAGGAGCTGACTGGCCAATAGTCACAGAAAATAAATCATAGAAAATATATGCACATCTCCTGTACAAATCTCTACATGAAGGTGTAGTAGGAAGAAGAGAGAAGATTTCAGAGCAGAGATATCTGTAATCATCATCTCCTCCCCATCATGCTCCCAGGGAGGAAGGAGTCTTCCTTCTGGGTCAACAGCTGGATCCTTGTTTATTAGCTAAATCCAGATGCTAAGGCTAAGCAATCTATACCCAGTAATACTACAATGGACAAAGGTGAGGAGAGTGTTTGAGAGGGCAAAATCTTCAAGAGCAGCACCTGCTGGGTGTGGAAGATATTAAAAGAGTAAGAAAGTGAATAACAGATATATTGGATGGAAGGATTTAAGTCTTGCAGGGCATTATAAATGGAATCCTCCTTTGATGTTTCTAAAAATGATTTATTTGGGGTTTTTTGAAGGGGTGGAGGGATTACTGGCCCTTCATTAAAAAAGAAAATTATAGCCCAGCCAGTGTAGCTCAGTGATTGAGCACTGACCTATGAACCAAGAGATCCCAGGTTCAATTCTCAGTCAGGGCACATGCCCGTATTGTGGGCTTGATCCCCAGTATGGGGCTGCAGGAGGCAGCTGATCAATGATTCTCTCTCATTATTGATGTTTCTATTGCTCTCTTCCTCTCTGAAATCAATAAAAATATATTTTTTAAAAAATATTATAGTGGCTACCAAAGTGGAACCATAAGGTACCCAACTTCACATGGGTTACATAGAGAAAGCATCAGGGACCATCCAAAATGCTTAGATCCAAAAATCCAAAATTTAGCTTCCAAAATGATCAATTAAAAGCACTTAAGAAGGCATATGTATGTGTGTGTGCATGTGTGAGT